>NC_140173.1:54615021-54635584 GCF_963971535.1 Notolepis coatsorum
CCTCTAATTGTGCGTTCGGCTGAACGTGTCACTCTTTGTAGTCTGCTACGGTCTTGTGCAGTGCTATTCCCAAACCAGGAGGTGATGTTGCCGGTCAGGATGCTCTCTATTGTACATGAGTAGAAGTTCCTAAGGATCTTCTGACTGACTTGGAACTTCCTTAGGCGCCTGAGGAAGTAGAGGCGTTGTCGTGCCTTCTTCACAACACTGTCAATGTGTGTGGTCCATGTCAAGTCCTCGGATATGTGGGCTCCGAGGTACTTGAAACTGTTCACTCTCTCAACTGGTGCCCCGTCGATGCTGAGGGGGCTGTAGTCCTTGACCCCCGACCTCCTGAAGTCCACAATCATCTCTTTTGTTTTGCTGACGTTCAGGGAGAGGCAGTTCTCCTGACACCACTGTGACAGGTTCTCTACCTCTTCCAGGTAGGCCCTTTCGTCGTTGGCAGAGATCAGGCCCACCACTACTGTGTCATCAGCAAATTTGATGATGGTGTTGTTGTTCCGCTGTGCTACGCAGTCATGTGTGTACAGGGAGTAGAGGAGTGTGCTAAGCTAAGCTAAGCTAAGATGGCACAGTCATCAGCGTACTGTAGCTCACATACTTGGCAGTATTTTGGCGTACACACACACACACACACCAACATGCATTCATACACGCACGCACGCGTGCAGACACACACACACCCCGTGGCCTTTACTGCTCCTTACCAGGATGCACTTGGACAGCCAGTAATGAAAGTGTCTCATTCGCGATTCCAATCAAAAGCTCATCAATCACACTGTGTATCTTAAAAAAAAAAAACGTCTCCCAACCTCCCAGACACTCAGTGAGGGGAAGAGGAGAGGTGAGGGAGCCCGGTTTAATCATATGCCATCAAAAAGAGATGTGTTGATCCTGCTAGAGACATAATTCACAAAGATACTTTAGTGCACAGGACCTGGAAGTGACTCGTCTAACAGGACATTTTTGGGATTCGAACATCGTCAGGGTTTTTCGAACGAACCTTCGAACCTTCGTTTTTAATAAAAGAAAATTATTTAAAAAAATGTATTATTATTATTATTTTTTTTAAATAACCTCAAACTAAATCCTCAATTTGAATAAAGTGATTAATCTGATTAAATTAGTTTTTTTTTTTATTAAATCAACTTTCTTTAATGAATATAACTCTCCATAAAAAAAATACAAACCCCATTGGTTTAAACAGAATGAATAGACACAAAAAAATAAGATATAACATTTTTTTCTTCTTCGAATTATAGACACAGGGACTATAATGATACAATGTTGCACTTGTCCCTTAGTTTGTTTGTGTTCACACGGCTGTGTTAACAGCGGACCAAAACAAACGCACGCACGAGCAAACTGTCACTCATTGGTCAGATTTTGGGGTGTGCCCCTCCCCCCCCTAACCCTGAATCTCCGCGTTACATTGAAATCGGGGAGGAGAGAGTGGGGGGAGCAAATTAATGAATGTGGATGAGAGCTGTGATGTAAATCGGCCGATTTAGTTCTGATCGATTAGGAATGGGTCGCGCCGTGTTCAGGAAACTCAGGCGCATACAAGTATTCGATCATGACTCCAGCACCCCCACACAGCCGTAGCTGCAACCACTTACATCAAGGCTCTCATCCACATTCATTATGCTCCCCCCGCTATCTCCTCCCCGATTTCAATGTAACGCGGAAGTGCAGTGGTCTATAGCGCGTTAACTTTATTGATCTAGCTGCCTAAAGACTACAACCTGATCCCGCCCACAATTCAATGCAAAAGCGTCATCATGCAGCGCGTATACAGTACGGCAAGTGAGTTGTGTCGGTTTGTTAAGTCGATTGCATTCTCACAGCGTACGAGCCGCTTCGGGTTCGGTTGGAAGTGCGCCAAGACCACCCTCTCTAGGTGGTCTCTGCCCGCTTGTTTTGTTCCGCAACAGAATGCGATTGCTGTGTTCACATATGCCCAAATGAACCGAAATAGGGGGTAAACGCTCCAGGTTTCGGAACAACAGCTCCAAACGAGCTAGGTGTGAAAACACCCTTAGAATTCGAATGCCAACGTAACAAACGAACATTTTAGGCCTGATATTCTATATTCTATAATCATATTTCAAATTGCATGTGTCCGGATGGCAGAATTCAGTACTGTATCTACAAAACCTTCTGTTTAATCATCTTCCATTTATTAATTTGCTTAGATTTTTCAGGTCTGGTACATTTTAGCATGGTGTTATTCACAGTCAAAATTGAATTGACATTCTCATTTGGTTCATTACAATTTCATTACTCAAGCCTAGTAACAGACACAGTATTTCTGACACTGGGAATACATTCCCTGAGATCCATAGATGTCCCTAGAATCAGATACCAAGAACATGCAAATTGACAATAAAAAAAAAAATCTGTAAATGTTTATTCTACGTTCTTATGGAATGAATGAGATTAAAAAAAATTTATCTTATATATTTTTTATTATCTTTTTTTAATACATTTTGAGTTAATTTTCATAATGCGATAATTTGTAGTGTAATTAATTAATCTAATTAACGCGATAAACTGACAGCCCTAATTTGAAGTGCACTTGCCTCTTTTATTATAATTTTTCAAATACACCCACATACCAGCCTAATTGTCCTACTTAACTGTGTAGCATCCATTATACTATACTAACCGCCCCCCCCCCCCCCCCCCCCACACACACACACACATACACACGCAAACCATGACGCAACATAGTCAAATTGAAATATTACCATTGGAATATAAAGTAATGGTAGAATCGCATTGCAGCACACCAACCTCCTGTGTGGAAGGATACTATTGGATGAGTGGAATGCAAATGAGTCAAGTGTGTTTCCAAGGGCCCAGGGTGCAGTAATGTCAGAAACATGGACATGCATGTGCATAATTTGGTTTTCAATAGTAAAGTGACTGAGTTCATAAGACACCGGGGGGAAATGCATGGACAGATTGACTGTGAAGAGTTTATGAGAGAATAAAACCACAGTATTCATGCTTCTGAAGGTTAGCAGGCTATTGTAAAGAGCAGAGGCTCACTGCTTCCTTTTATTTATGATATTCAGTGGTATAGAAGGGGCGTACAGACCCTTTGGAACTATACTACCCTGTACTGTACAGACTCTAGTCTGTATGTACTGTACAGCCTCTAGTCTTCTTGTACTTTACTCTAGTCTTCATGTACTGTACAGCCTCTAGTCTTCTTGTACTTTACTCTAGTCTTCATGTACTGTACAGACTCTAGTCTTCTTGTACTTTACATACTCTAGTCTTCTTGTACTTTAGTCTAGTCTTCATGTACTGTACATACTCTAGTCTTCATGTACTGTACAGACTATAGTCTTCTTGTACTTTAGTCTAGTCTTCATGTACTGTACAGACTCTAGTATTCATGTACTTTACAGACTCTAGTCTTCTTGTACTTTAGTCTAGTCTTCATGTACTGTACAGACTCTAGTCTTCATGTACTGTACAGACTCTAGTCTTCTTGTACTTTACAGACTCTAGTCTTCTTGTACTTTAGTCTAGTCTTCATGTACTGTACAGACTCTAGTCTTCATGTACTGTACAGACTATAGTATCTCTGTACTTTACTCTCGCTGTACTTTACTCTAGTCTTTATGTACTGTACAGACTCGTCTTCTTGTACTTTACAGACTATAGTTTGCATGTACTTTACATACTCTAGTCTTCATGTATTTTACATACTCTAGTCTGCATGTACTTTACAGACTCTAGTCTTCATGTACTGTACAGACTCTAGTATTCATGTACTGTACATACTCTAGTCTTCATGTACTTTACATACTCTAGTCTTCATGTAATTTACATACTCTAGTCTTCATGTACTTTACAGACTCTAGTTCGAACCTTCGTTTTTAATAAAAGAAAATTATTTAAAAAAATGTATTATTATTATTATTATTTTTTTTTAAATAACCTCAAACTAAATCCTCAATTTGAATAAAGTGATTAATCTGATTAAATGAGTCTTTTTTTTTATTAAATCAACTTTCTTTAATGAATATAACTCTCCATAAAAAAAATACAAACCCCATTGGTTTAAACAGAATGAATAGACACAAAAAAATAAGATATAAAAATTTTTTCTTCTTCGAATTATAGACACAGGGACTATAATGATACAATGTTGCACTTGTCCCTTAGTTTGTTTGTGTTCACACGGCTGTGTTAACAGCGGACCAAAACAAACGCACGCACGAGCAAACTGTCACTCATTGGTCAGATTTTGGGGTGTGCCCCTCCCCCCCCTAACCCTGAATCTCCGCGTTACATTGAAATCGGGGAGGAGAGAGTGGGGGGAGCAAATTAATGAATGTGGATGAGAGCTGTGATGTAAATCGGCCGATTTAGTTCTGATCGATTAGGAATGGGTCGCGCCGTGTTCAGGAAACTCAGGCGCATACAAGTATTCGATCATGACTCCAGCACCCCCACACAGCCGTAGCTGCAACCACTTACATCAAGGCTCTCATCCACATTCATTATGCTCCCCCCGCTATCTCCTCCCCGATTTCAATGTAACGCGGAAGTGCAGTGGTCTATAGCGCGTTAACTTTATTGATCTAGCTGCCTAAAGACTACAACCTGATCCCGCCCACAATTCAATGCAAAAGCGTCATCATGCAGCGCGTATACAGTACGGCAAGTGAGTTGTGTCGGTTTGTTAAGTCGATTGCATTCTCACAGCGTACGAGCCGCTTCGGGTTCGGTTGGAAGTGCGCCAAGACCACCCTCTCTAGGTGGTCTCTGCCCGCTTGTTTTGTTCCACAACAGAATGCGATTGCTGTGTTCACATATGCCCAAATGAACCGAAATAGGGGGTAAACGCTCCAGGTTTCGGAACAACAGCTCCAAACGAGCTAGGTGTGAAAACACCCTTAGAATTCGAATGCCAACGTAACAAACGAACATTTTAGGCCTGATATTCTATATTCTATAATCATATTTCAAATTGCATGTGTCCGGATGGCAGAATTCAGTACTGTATCTACAAAACCTTCTGTTTAATCATCTTCCATTTATTAATTTGCTTAGATTTTTCAGGTCTGGTACATTTTAGCATGGTGTTATTCACAGTCAAAATTGAATTGACATTTTCATTTGGTTCATTACAATTTCATTACTCAAGCCTAGTAACAGACACAGTATTTCTGACACTGGGAATACATTCCCTGAGATCCATAGATGTCCCTAGAATCAGATACCAAGAACATGCAAATTGACAATAAAAAAAAAATCTGTAAATGTTTATTCTACGTTCTTATGGAATGAATGAGATTAAAAAAAATGTATCTTATATATTTTTTATTATCTTTTTTTAATACATTTTGAGTTAATTTTCATAATGCGATAATTTGTAGTGTAATTAATTAATCTAATTAACGCGATAAACTGACAGCCCTAATTTGAAGTGCACTTGCCTCTTTTATTATAATTTTTCAAATACACCCACATACCAGCCTAATTGTCCTACTTAACTGTGTAGCATCCATTATACTATACTAACCGCCCCCCCCCCCCCCCCCCCACACACACACACACATACACACGCAAACCATGACGCAACATAGTCAAATTGAAATATTACCATTGGAATATAAAGTAATGGTAGAATCGCATTGCAGCACACCAACCTCCTGTGTGGAAGGATACTATTGGATGAGTGGAATGCAAATGAGTCAAGTGTGTTTCCAAGGGCCCAGGGTGCAGTAATGTCAGAAACATGGACATGCATGTGCATAATTTGGTTTTCAATAGTAAAGTGACTGAGTTCATAAGACACCGGGGGGAAATGCATGGACAGATTGACTGTGAAGAGTTTATGAGAGAATAAAACCACAGTATTCATGCTTCTGAAGGTTAGCAGGCTATTGTAAAGAGCAGAGGCTCACTGCTTCCTTTTATTTATGATATTCAGTGGTATAGAAGGGGCGTACAGACCCTTTGGAACTATACTACCCTGTACTGTACAGACTCTAGTCTGTATGTACTGTACAGCCTCTAGTCTTCTTGTACTTTACTCTAGTCTTCATGTACTGTACAGACTAGTCTTCTTGTACTTTACATACTCTAGTCTTCTTGTACTTTAGTCTAGTCTTCATGTACTGTACATACTCTAGTCTTCATGTACTGTACAGACTATAGTCTTCTTGTACTTTAGTCTAGTCTTCATGTACTGTACAGACTCTAGTCTTCATGTACTGTACAGACTCTAGTCTTCTTGTACTTTAGTCTAGTCTTCATGTACTGTACAGACTCTAGTCTGCATGTACTGTACAGACTCTAGTCTTCTTGTACTTTACAGACTCTAGTCTTCTTGTACTTTAGTCTAGTCTCCATGTACTGTACAGACTCTAGTCTTCATGTACTGTACAGACTATAGTATCTCTGTACTTTACTCTCGCTGTACTTTACTCTAGTCTTCATGTACTGTACAGACTCGTCTTCTTGTACTTTACAGACTATAGTTTGCATGTACTTTACATACTCTAGTCTTCATGTATTTTACATACTCTAGTCTGCATGTACTTTACAGACTCTAGTCTTCATGTACTGTACAGACTCTAGTATTCATGTACTGTACATACTCTAGTCTTCATGTACTTTACATACTCTAGTCTTCATGTAATTTACATACTCTAGTCTTCATGTAATTTACATACTCTAGTCTTCATGTACTTTACATACTCTAGTCTTCATGTAATTTACATACTCTAGTCTTCATGTACTTTACAGACTCTAGTCTTCATGTACTTTACAGACTCTAGTCTTCATGTACTTTACAGACTCTAGTCTTCATGTACTTTACAGACTATAGTCTTCATGTACTTTACAGACTCTAGTCTTCATGTACTGTACAGACTCTAGTCTTCATGTACTTTACAGACTCTAGTCTTCATGTACTTTACAGACTCTAGTCTTCATGTACTTTACAGACTCTAGTCTTCATGTACTGTACATACTCTAGTATGCATGTACTTTACATACTCTAGTCTTCATGTACTTTACAGACTCTAGTCTCTCTGTACTGTACAGACTCTAGTCTTCATGTACTGTACATACTCTAGTCTTCATGTACTGTACATACTCTAGTATTCATGTACTTTACATACTCTAGTCTTCATGTACTTTACAGACTCTAGTCGTCATGTACTTTACAGACTCTAGTCTCCATGTACTTTACAGACTCTAGTCTTCATGTACTTTACAGACTCTAGTATTCATGTACTGTACATACTCTAGTCTGCATGTACTTTACAGACTCTAGTATGCATGTACTTTACAGACTATAGTCTTCATGTACTTTACATACTCTAGTCTTCATGTACTTTACATACTCTAGTATTCATGTACTGTACATACTCTAGTCTTCATGTACTTTACATACTCTAGTCTTCATGTACTGTACATACTATAGTCTTCATGTACTTTACATACTCTAGTCTTCATGTACTTTACAGACTCTAGTCTTCATGTACTTTACAGACTCTAGTTTTCATGTACTGTACATACTCTAGTCTCTCTGTACTTTACAGACTCTAGTATTCATGTACTTTACAGACTCTAGTATTCATGTACTTTACAGACTCTAGTCTTCATGTACTTTACAGACTCTAGTCTTCATGTACTTTACAGACTCTAGTCTTCATGTACTTTACATACTATAGTCTTCATGTACTTTACAGACTCTAGTCTTCATGTACTTTACATACTATAGTCTTCATGTACTTTACATACTCTAGTCTTCATGTACTTTACAGACTCTAGTCTTCATGTACTTTACAGACTCTAGTCTTCGTGTACTTTACAGACTCTAGTCTTCATGTACTGTACAGACTCTAGTCTTCATGTACTTTACAGACTCTAGTCTTCGTGTACTTTACAGACTCTAGTCTTCATGTACTTTACAGACTCTAGTCTTCGTGTACTTTACAGACTCTAGTCTTCGTGTACTTTACAGACTCTAGTCTTCATGTACTTTACAGACTCTAGTCTTCGTGTACTTTACAGACTCTAGTCTTCATGTACTTTACAGACTCTAGTCTTCATGTACTTTACATACTCTAGTCTATCTGTACTTTACAGACTCTAGTCTTCATGTACTTTACAGACTCTAGTCTTCATGTACTTTACATACTCTAGTCTTCATGTACTTTACAGACTCTAGTCTTCATGTACTTTACAGACTCTAGTCTTCATGTACTTTACATACTCTAGTATGCATGTACTTTACAGACTATAGTCTTCATGTACTTTACAGACTCTAGTCTTCATGTACTTTACATACTCTAGTATGTATGTACTTTACAGACTCTAGTCTTCATGTACTTTACAGACTCTAGTCTTCATGTACTTTACAGACTCTAGTCTTCATGTACTTTACAGACTCTAGTCTTCATGTACTTTACATAATCTAGTCTTCATGCACTTTACAGACTCTAGTCTTCATGTACTGTACATACTATAGTCTATCTGTACTTTACAGACTCTAGTCTTCATGTACTGTACATACTCTAGTCTTCATGTACTTTACACTCTAGTCTTCATGTACTTTACAGACTCTAGTCTGCATGTACTTTACAGACTCTAGTATTCATGTACTTTACAGACTCTAGTCTTCATGTACTTTACAGACTCTAGTCTTCATGTACTTTACATACTCTAGTCGTCATGTACTTTACATACTCTAGTCTCTCTGTAATGTACATAATCTAGTCTTCATGTACTGTACAGACTCTAGTCTTCATGTACTGTACATACTCTAGTCTGCATGTACTGTACATACTCTAGTCTTCATGTACTTTACAGACTCTAGTCTCTCTGTAATGTACATACTCTAGTCTTCATGTACTTTACACTCTAGTCTTCATGTACTTTACAGACTCTAGTCTTCATGTACTGTACATACTCTAGTCTTCATGTACTTTACATACTCTAGTATCTCTGTACTTTACAGACTCTAGTATTCATGTACTGTACATACTCTAGTCTTCCTGAAATGTACAGGCGGCAGCTGTGGTGGAAACAAAGTCTACCACAAAGTCTACCTCAAATTCCTTCCTTCCTTCTGGCCTTCAAATTAGCTTCCATCACCGCATATTCTCTCTCGAGGTAGCCAGCAAACATATTCTCTGTTGGCAGCTTGACATTGTTCTTTGTGAATATATAACATATCCTTGACGATATGCCCAGCAACAAGCTTCTTCAGGCGAGCTGCCCTGATCTGAGATCCATTTTCTGTTGTTTTGTTTACATCCATCACTGGCACCGGTAGAGACTTCTCGGTCAGCATCAGTATATTTTTTTTTGGAACAAATGTTTTTTTATTTTTTATTTTTTTTGACATGACATACAACCCTTTACAGTAGAAATCCACTATAAAACACATACATGCTCTTACTCGTTCTTCCCCCCCCACCGGACCCCCCTTGAATACATCCATTATTCCGTTTGATACCAAGGATTAATAGTTCATATAATGTTTTATCCTCTCCACCACCCCTAACCAGATTTCTATGCTGGCTTCATTAATACCTAGAATTTGTGCGGTAGATATCTCCAGGTAAATCACATCAAGATATGTAAGAATCCATACCCTCCGGCACATTTTATCAGGTTGAATCCAGCGTGATGCTATTAGCTTTTTGGCAGCTGTAATACCGGACAAGATTAGCCTCTTTGTGTGTACAGAGTGTGATACCTGAGAGACATCATTCAGCAGCAATACAGAAGGCATTACAGGTATTGTCAAATACAAAAATCCTGATAATAGTGTGGTTATTTCTTCCCAAAATATCTTAACAGGCGGACATTCCCAATACATATGCATAAATGTACCATCATCACCGTTTGTACATAAGGAACATCGAGAGTCTTGTTTAAGCCCCATACGGTTCAATCGAATAGGAGTTAGGTAAGTCCTATGAATACAATTAAGATTAATCTGTTGATGATCCGGGTTACGTGACAATAGCCGAACGTTTGCCCAGACCTCAGCCCAATCAAAATCTACTTCCAGGTCTGGTATATCCATCCTCCAAACTGAGTCTAGGGGAAGGGCTTCATACGAAGATGTAAGTAAGTGACGGTAAAAGTCTGTGACAAATCCTCTCGATGTCTCCCTTTCATAAAAGAACTTGTGATATCTGTGGTACTCAAGTGGTGTCTTTAATGGGACTCCATGAGCCTTCAAGCATGCTAATAATTGTCTGTAGAAATAATATGTGGAACTGGTGAGGTTAAATTTGTTAAATATATCTTGATAGCTACAGAAACCCCGTTCGTTGAAGATATCTCCCAATGTATGTATGCCATTCTTTTCCCATTTGGGAAATCTAATAGGTTGTTGTGCAATAAGGAGTGTATTGTTATTAAATATGGGAGAGTGTTTATGCCATTTATGTTGGTTAGTAAAAAAAAATTGTGTTTCACGCCATATCCGGATCACATGTGTAATAAGAGGGCCAAATTTCAAGTTGCATTGCTTAATTGATAGGTTGGTGTATACTACATGCTGCAGTCTATGTGGTGCCACAATGTTTTCTTCTAATGTTCTCCAGGATACAGATGCTTGAGAATCAAACCAGGTGATCAGTGGTCTTAAAGAGTACGCTTTAAAATAGTGGTAGAAGTCTGGAAATGCTAAACCTCTGTCGGCATTGTTTCTCTGTGCGGTGGATCTTTTAATTCGTGGTGATTTGTTGTTCCAAATAAATGTATATGCGGCGGAGTGTAATTTTTTCCAGTAGCCAGCAGGGGGGGGGGGGGGGGGTGTAACGGTAGCATTGAGCTGAAGAAGTTGATTCTGGGTAAAACATCCATTTTAACTATTGATACTCGGGCCTGTACTGAGTTTTTATGTTTTGACCACCTGTCAAAGTCATTTGTGATCCTTTCTTGGATTCCTGTATAATTATACTTCACTGTTTGGCATATAGTGGGGAATATTTCAACTCCCAAGACATCTAAAGTGTTCTACCATTTGTATATTTCCTGGAAGGATGGTAGCCTTCGCAGTGACATTCAGTGGAAGGAAGGCCGATTTTGGCCAGTTTATCCTAAATCCTGATAGATTGCCAAAATCGTTTATTAGCTTGAGAAGATGAGGTAGTGAGGTTCATCCTTTCGTCATGCTAATCTTCTCTGTATCGTTCCAATTTTAAGTCCAATATGTCCGCAATAATAAAAGTCCAACGGGGAAAACATTCAATAACTCAGAGCTCGTAGGTCTCTCTGTCCCAAATCAGCGGTTCATTAAAGTTTATACGATATGTTGTCCGTGCCTAACAAAGATTAAAAGGCCGTATACAAACTATCCTGCACATTGTGCTGCCATGTATTTGCCAGCCTCTTCAGGCGAGTTGAGGAAAAACCCTTTCTCCATGTTTATCGACGATGCGAAGTCTTGCAGGGTACATCAATGTGGGATTGTATTTCCCCAAATAGAGTTGAGACATCACCGTCTTGTACTTGGCCCGCAAAGACACCACTTCCCGACAATAATCTTCAAAGAAGTATATTGACACATCCTTGTATTTCAGGTTGCCTTTCATCCTGCGCGTCTCCCGAATGATAATTTATTTTATTCTGACTTGACGTAGGACAGCCTGGACAGCCATAATCACTCTAGGTCTGCCGTTGTTGTCGTTGGATCGGGTCCCCAATCTGTAACACTGATCCACCTCAGGTACCATAGGAAGGATAGTTGGTCCCAGGATTTTATGTAATTCTGTCGCAAACGCTTCAGGATGTGTGCAGCTCACCGACTCGTCCAGTCCGACTATACGGATATTCAGTTTACGAGATTGATATTCCAGCTCGAATATTTTAGCTTTTTGTTCTTCATTGTTTCGCTTAAGCTCAGCCGTTATATCGCTGAGATCCGTTATGGATACGTCCATTATTTCTTAGCGTCAGGTTTTTTATGTTGAGTTTCACATCGTCATGCTGCCATGTCAGATGCTTCATCAAATAAATTACATTTTGTATTTTTTGCGGTTGCAAACACGGACAGCTGTTAAACGCATAACATTACTTATTTTCCTGATGCTGTTTGGCTAGTAGCCGATGTCACCTTGCTCTGACCTGCTTGCGCACGCACGTCATCTACCGAGACAGCGTGTAAACGTAATCTAACATTATAGGACGACAAAAAATAACATTCAGGCAACGATGTAACACATGGATTTGTAACTGTAATATAATTACTATTTTGGAAATTGTAAAGCATTTACTCCTTACTGGGAAAGTAATTAAATTACAGTAATGCGTTACTGCCCAACACTGTGAATAGCCTACTATGATGCACTGTGAATACATGATTACAACCATTTGAAATACAAGATACATTTTGGATATAATATGGGAAACTACTGTAGCAATCGTGCCAATAAACGCAAACGTCCACAGGTTGCATCCAATTTACAACTAATGACAACTATGACATGTCAACAACAACCACCGCCAGCTGCATATCTGCATAGCCGCTGCTTCATTACCGCACCGTGCTAAAACCACAGATGAACGATTAGTCTACAATGATGCACAGTGTCCACGAGTGGTTTTGCAGCTGGTGCAGAATGCAGCCGCGCGCCTCCTCACCAAAACAAAAAAACATGAGCACATCAGCCCAGTTCTGGCCTCGCTCCACTGGCTGCCTGTTGGTTTTAGGATAGATTTTAAACTAGCCCTAAATGTTTTTAAATCACTTAATGGCACGGCTCCTCCTTATTTATCCGAGCTCCTGCACCGTCACCCCCCCCCCCCCCCCCCCCACAGATCCCTTAGATCAGCCGACCAGCTGCTATTGGTGGTGCCTAGAACTAGGCTCAAGACTAGGGGAGATAGAGCCTTCTCCACCGCAGCGCCTAAACTGTGGAACAGCCTCCATCTCAAAGTACGGGCCGCTCAGACCTTGCAGGTTTTTAAATCACTTTTAAAAACCTACCTGTTCTCCCTGGCCTTCCCCCCACACTTAATCACCACTAGACCCGTGGCCCTTTTTATCTTCTTTGTTTTACTGTGTCCTACCTGCTTTTATTACATTCATTGTTTTACTGTGTTTTTAAATTTTATATCTGCATTGTATTATTTTTGTCTTTTTATCAACCTGCCTGTGAAGCACTTTGGTGCCAGCTGCCGCTGCCTAGAAATGTGCTATACAAATAAAATTGACTTGACTTTTGATAATTGACTTAACTTGACTATTCTCTGAAACCCCCACTGTGAAGTAGACTGGCCGCTCGCTGGGGGAGTGAACCCTTCAGTCACAGGTCCACGTTTACTACCCTTTAGGATACAGCCACACCGAGATTAAGGACACGGGAAGACTTGTTTTTGGAAACAAGCTCAGGACGGACGTGATACGGTTTTATACTAGAGGAATTTAAGGACAATGTAACAGGAAAAGGAAATGCCAAGGGGAGGGAGAGAGGGAGGGAGGGAGGGAGGGAGGGAGGGAGGGAGGGAGGGAGGGAGGGAGGGAGGGAGGAGGCCAGTAGTAGGTGGTACAGTAATTGTGAGGGATAAGGTCAGTAGTGGCAGAAACACACAGAAATACACACAGTCAACCTTCAAGGGAGCCCCTGAGAAACATTCAAATCCCCAAATCTCGAATAAACACCTCTCGGGGGGGGTTCTTCTTATTTAACTTGGTTCCATCTCACTGCGTACGAGGGGGGGCCCCGGGGGGCTCCCACCCAGGGTTGTTATTCACTACTCATTATCATCGATCTGATTAATAAGAGCAATTTGAGGGTCCCCCCCGGTAATAGAAAAAACTAGCATCCACCATATATAAACATTGAGAGAGTGCTACTTAGAACAAGATGAAGGAGGATTAGCAGAAGGCTATGTTTACCTACAGTCCCCTATTGCAGCACCCAGCTATATCACCAAGGGAAGAATTTAGACCGGGGGTTTATGTGCCGCAGGCCCGGTGCTGTTCTGTGGGACCGGTGTTAATGTGCCGCAGGCCCGGTGCTGTTCTGTGGGACCGGTGTTAATGTGCCACAGGCCCGGTGCTGTTCTGTGGGACCGGTGTTAATGTGCCACAGGCCCGGTGCTGTTCTGTGGGACCGGTGTTTATGTGCCGCAGGCCCGGGGCCCGGTGCTGTTCTGTGGGACGCCGCTGAGCTATGTCTGGGTTGTTTCATTATTTATTAATTCTTTTGGTTGGTTTTGTTTTGTTCCAGTCCAAGGGTGACAATATCACCGCTTGCCAGTCCTAAAAAAAGACAAAATACAAACCATTAGCTATAACTAGCTAAGGCCAACCTCTACCTATAACTAGCTAACCCCAACCTCTACCTATAACTAGCTAAGCCCAACCTCTACCTATAACTAGCTAACCCCAACCGCTACCTATAACTAGCTACGCCAAACCTCTACCTATAACTAGCTAACCCCAACCTCTACCTATAACTAGCTAACCCCAACTTCTACCTATAACTAGCTAAGGCCGACCTCTACCTATAACTAGCTAAGCCCAACCTCTACCTATAACTAGCTAAGCCCAACCTCTACCTATAACTAGCTAAGGCCAACCTGTATATGTGGCTGGAGTGGCTGGAACTGCGCTGACATGGCTGTCATCATACCTCAATGACCGCTCCTACCAAGTGTCATGGAGAGGGACCCTGTCGGCCACCCGCCCCCTGCGGACGGGTGTCCCCCAGGGCTCGGTCCTAGGACCCCTTCTCTTCTCTCTCTACACTAAATCACTGGGTAACATTATCACGTCTCATGGCTTCTCGTATCATTGTTATGCCGATGATACTCAACTCTTCCTCTCCTTCCCTCCCTCAGATATCCACGTCTCTGAGGGGATCTCGGCCTGGATGACGAGCAACCACCTCAAACTGAACCTAAGCAAAACAGAATTGCTCCACCTGCCGGCCAAATCCTCCCCCCTGACCGACCTTTCCATCACAGTCGAGAATGCAGCTGTGACCGTGTCCCCGACCGCCAAGAACCTTGGTGTTGTCCTCGACGACCAGTTGAACTTCTCTGTTCACATCGCAGCGACAACCAGAACCTGCAGATTCCTCCTGAGCAACGTCAGAAGGATCCGCCCCTTCCTGACAAAAGAAGCCACCCAACTCCTAGTCCAATCAACAGTCATCTCCCGCCTCGACTACTGCAACGCACTACTCGCTGGCCTCCCGGCCACTGCCACCAAGCCTCTTCAACTAATCCAGAACGCAGCGGCCCGCCTGATCTCAAACCTACCTAAGTCGGCCCATGTCACCCCACTTCTTAGGGACCTGCACTGGCTCCCCATTGCTGCACGTATCCGCTTCAAGGCCCTCGACCAAAGGGAACCGCTCCCGCCTACCTCCGGTCAATGGTCTCTAACTACACACCCTCAAGACCCCTACGCTCTGCATCTTCTGGCCGCCTCAGACCTACTCCTATCCAAGCTCCGGGAGGGTCATCAAAGAGAAGCCGCCTATTCTCAGTCCTTGCCCCACAATGGTGGAATGAACTACCCACCCCAGTTAGGACAGCCGAATCCTGTCCAATCTTTCGCCGTCGACTAAAGACGCACTTCTTCAACCATTATCTAAAAAAAAAAAAAAAAAAAAAAAACCCTAACTAACCTTACTGTCATGCACCTGTCCTAATAAACTAACCTACACTGTAACATGCAACACTTTGATCAACATTGTTACTCAGCTGATAGAGTTGTATCCTTCCTGATGACTTGTCGTACAGAACTTGTAAGTCGCTTTGGATAAAAGCGTCAGCTAAATGACTAAATGTAAATGTATATAACTAGCTAAGCCCAACCGCTACATATAACTAGCTAAGCCCAACCTCTACCTATAACTAGCTAAGCCCAACCTCTACATATAACTAGCTAAGCCCAACCTCTACCTCTAACTAGCTAAGGCCAACCTCTACCTCTAACTAGCTAAGCCCAACCTCTACATATAACTAGCTAAGGCCAACCTCTACCTCTAACTAGCTAAGCCCAACCTCTACATATAACTAGCTAAGCCCAAACTCTACCTCTAACTAGCTAAGGCCAACCTCTACCTATAACTAGCTAAGCCCAACCTCTACATATAACTAGCTAAGCCCAACCTATACCTCTAACTAGCTAAGGCCAACCTCTACATATAACTAGCTAAGCCCAACCTCTACCTCTAACTAGCTAAGGCTAACCTCTACATATAACTAGCTAAGCCCAACCTCTACCTATAACTAGCTAAGCCCAACCTCTACATATAACTAGCTAAGGCCAACCTCTACATATAACTAGCTATGGCCAACCTCTACATATAACTAGCTAAGGCCAACCTCTACATATAACTAGCTAAGGCCAACCTCTACATATAACTAGCTAAGGCCAACCTCTACCTATAACTAGCTAAGGCCAACCTCTACCTATAACTAGCTATGCCCAACCTCTACATATAACTAGCTAAGGCCAACCTATACATATAACTAGCTAAGGCCAACCTCTACATATAACTAGCTAAGGCCAACCTCTACCTATAACTAGCTAAGGCCAACCTATAACTAGCTAAGCCCAACCTCTACCTATAACTAGCTAAGCCCAACCTCTACATATAACTAGCTAAGCCCAACCTCTACATATAACTAGCTAAGGCCAACCTCTACATATAACTAGCTAAGGCCAACCTCTACATATAACTAGCTAAGGCCAACCTCTACATATAACTAGCTAAGGCCAACCTCTACCTATAACTAGCTAAGCCCAACCTATACCTCTAACTAGCTAAGGCCAACCTCTACATATAACTAGCTAAGGCCAACCTATACATATAACTAGCCAAGGCCAACCTCTACATATAACTAGCTAAGGCCAACCTCTACCTATAACTAGCTAAGGCCAACCTATAACTAGCTAAGCCCAACCTCTACCTATAACTAGCTAAGCCCAACCTCTACATATAACTAGCTAAGCCCAACCTCTACATATAACTAGCTAAGGCCAACCTCTACATATAACTAGCTAAGGCCAACCTCTACATATAACTAGCTAAGCCCAACCTCTACCTATAACTAGCTAAGCCCAACCTCTACCTATAACTAGCTAAGCCCAACCTCTACATATAACTAGCTAAGGCCAACCTCTACATATAACTAGCTAAGGCCAACCTCTACATATAACTAGCTAAGGCCAACCTCTACATATAACTAGCTAAGGCCAACCTCTACATATAACTAGCTAAGGCCAACCTCTACATATAACTAGCTAAGGCCAACCTCTACCTATAACTAGCTAAGCCCAACCTCTACCTATAACTAGCTAAGGCCAACCTCTACCTATAACTAGCTAAGCCCAACCGCTAACTGGAAACAAGACCAATAGGCCTACCATTAACACATCTATAGCGCTACTAGTGCCACTCAAAGCACTTTACAATGGCATGGCTACATGCATTTCATCAGTAAGGGTTGTTCCAGCGGGAATCAAACCAGTAACCCTGAACGTGTTAGTGCCAAGCACTCTACCCATCGAGCTACAGTGCTACACAGTTCGCAATGATGAGTTTTGCCTGACATTGAACATGTGTCCATAGCAAAGCAATCAGATAAAACATGTTAGTGTGTGGCCAACAGTAGTGTCATATAATCTGTAAGGGGCCCCTTCGTGTGGCACTAACACACGTTGTATTGTGTATTTATTGATCACATTTGTATTTCAGTCTGTATTTCAGTAATACTATTCAGATGTTTCCATAATCCAGTGCTAATATCATCTCACAAAGCTTATAATGTTTACATTGTGGCTCTGCGTCTTGTTTCTGTGATAGGTTAGGAGTTGATTGATGCAGGTGTTCTTCATTAGTTGTTCAGCAAAGCCTTGATTTAAAATCAGATGTGTCCCCGGTGAGGGGCGGATGCCTTTTTGCATGCTACTTGTCAACTAATGCATTTGTATGCATAAGATAAGATATTCCTTTATTGATCCCCTTGGGGAAATTCAGGCATCATACTGTACATGTAGCAGCATGGGGGAGGGGAGGTACAGGTACGGGTATGGTAATAGTAGAAGACATAAATATAGGCAATAGTATTATAGTAAAGATAAAAATAAGCAATATAATTTACTCTGAATATAATAATTATGAGAAAGTAAACAGTGTAATCAGAGGTGCAGATGAGGGTTTGCATGCCCTATCCGTTCTACGCTACATTAAATATGGGCAAAACAACACATAGGATCCGAATATATATATGAGTAAGTAAAGTAAACAGTATATTTAGACAATTATATAGTATAGCCTTTCCCGTGCACAAGGTATGGTCAGCCTTGTCACACTGAAGAGTTGGCAAAAAGCCAGGCCTGAGCGATGTCTGCCGGGCCTTGTTATGGTAATTGCTGAGGCGTTTTTCAGACCAAACAGTTTGGAGGACTCCCTGTGGAAGCATCCGCTGAGGAGCTCCCCGAGAACTACATAGCTTCACGGCTTTTCTTCTTCTGTTTGCATCCGCACCGGCAACGGGAACGCTGCAGTGGCGTAAGCTGACCTTGCTTCTGCCTGTCCCGTCCCCGGAGAGCAGAGGCAGACGGGCAAGGCAGACGGGGGGCGAGGAAGCTTGGCTGCATTGGCCAAATAGTAAACAGTGTATACTTTACTCATAGCTAGTGTTGTCATGATACCAACGTTTTGAATTTGTTACCGATACCAGCCTAAGTATCACGACACCAGTTCTAAAACGATACCAGGGCAAAAACATTAGCAGCTATGGTTAGTTTAGGTCATCGAACTGTCAGCTTGTAGTAGCAGTGTTGTAGTAGAGTTACTACATCTCCAGCCTGAGTTGAGTCTCGAGTCCCCAGTGTTAGAGTCCAAGTCCAAGTCACCAAAGAAGAGCCAGGGTCGAGTCCCCATTACCCTAGTCCGAGTCATCAAGGTGCGCGCACACGCACGCACGCACGCACACACCCCCCCCCCCCCCCACACACACACACACACACACACACCCCCCCCCCCCCCCCCCCCCCTCCGGTCACGCATGCAATCAACTCATAGAAAATGCAGCATCAGGTTATTATTCTAAAAGTATTGATACTAATAAAATGGAGTATTGGACCGTTTTTAATGGCTGAGTATCGCAATACGTTTCTAGTTTCGGTGTATTGTGCAACCCTATACTCATAGTATATATTCAGATTCAAATTGTTATTATAATGCCTATATTTATGTCTTTCTACCATTACCCTGTCCATGCATGTACCTCCCATCCCGCATGGTGATACAGTATGACACCCGAAGTTCCAAGGGCATCAATAAAGGAATATCTTATCTTATTATTAACATTGACCTAAGACCTTCCTATTCCAAAGACAAGGAGAGAGAGAGCTCCTCTACGGTCCCTAAGTACTAAGACCTTCCTATTCCAAAGACAAGGAGAGAGAGAGCTCCTCTACAGTCCCTAAGTACTACGACCGTCCTGTTCCAAAGACAAGGAGAGAGGGAGCTCCTCTACGGTCCCTAAGTACTAAGACCTTCCTGTTCCAAAGACAAGGAGAGAGGGAGCTCCTCTACGGTCCCTAAGTACTAAGACCTTCCTGTTCCAAAGACAAGGAGAGAGGAAGCTCCTCTACGGTCCCTAAGTACTAAGACCTTCCTGTTCCAAAGACAAGGAGAGAGGGAGCTCCTCTACGGTCCCTAAGTACTAAGACCTTCCTGTTCCAAAGACAAGGAGAGAGGGAGCTCCTCTACGGTCCCTAAGTACTAAGACCTTCCTGTTCCAAAGACAAGGATAGAGGGAGCTCCTCTACGGCCCCTAAGTACTAAGACCTTCCTGTTCCAAAGACAAGGAGAGAGAGAGCTCCTCTACGGCCCCTAAGT
This sequence comes from Notolepis coatsorum, assembly GCF_963971535.1. Lineage (NCBI taxonomy): Eukaryota > Metazoa > Chordata > Actinopteri > Aulopiformes > Paralepididae > Notolepis > Notolepis coatsorum. The sequence continues at coordinate 54,634,896 of NC_140173.1, forward strand.
ACTAAGACCTTCCTGTTCCAAAGACAAGGAGAGAGGGAGCTCCTCTACGGTCCCTAAGTACTAAGACCTTCCTGTTCCAAAGACAAGGAGAGAGAGAGCTCCTCTACGGTCCCTAAGTACTAAGACCGTCCTTCCTGTTCCAAAGACAAGGAGAGAGGAAGCTCCTCTACGGTCCCTAAGTACTAAGACCGTCCTTCCTGTTCCAAAGACAAGGAGAGAGGAAGCTCCTCTACGGTCCCTAAGTACTAAGACCTTCCTGTTCCAAAGACAAGGAGAGAGGGAGCTCCTCTACGGTCCCTAAGTACTAAGACCTTCCTGTTCCAAAGACAAGGAGAGAGAGAGCTCCTCTACGGCCCCTAAGTACTAAGACCTTCCTATTCCAAAGACAAGGAGAGAGAGAGCTCCTCTACGGCCCCTAAGTACTAAGACCTTCCTGTTCCAAAGACAAGGAGAGAGGGAGCTCCTCTATGGCCCCTAAGTACTAAGACCTTCCTGTTCCAAAGACAAGGAGAGAGAGAGCTCCTCTACAGTCCCTAAGTACTAAGACCTTCCTGTTCCAAAGACAAGGAGAGAGGGAGCTCCTCTATGGCCCCTAAGTACTAAGACCTTCCTGTTCCAAAGACAAGGAGAGAGAGAGCTCCTCTACGGCCCCTAAGTACTAAGACCTTCCTGTTCCAAAGACAAGGAGA
>NC_140173.1:54635784-54648284 GCF_963971535.1 Notolepis coatsorum
CTCTAGTCTTCATGTACTTTACACTCAAGTCTTCATGTACTTTACAGACTCTAGTCTTCATGTACTGTACATACTCTAGTCTTCATGTACTTTACATACTCTAGTATCTCTGTACTTTACAGACTCTAGTATTCATGTACTGTACATACTCTAGTCTTCCTGAAATGTACAGGCGGCAGCTGTGGTGGAAACAAAGTCTACCACAAGTCTACCTCAAATTCCTTCCTTCCTTCTGGCCTTCAAATTAGCTTCCATCACCGCATATTCTCTCTCGAGGTAGCCAGCAAACATATTCTCTGTTGGCAGCTTGACATTGTTCTTTGTGAATATGTAACATATCCTTGACGATATGCCCAGCAACAAGCTTCTTCAGGCGAGCTGCCCTGATCTGAGATCCATTTTCTGTTGTTTTGTTTACATCCATCACTGGCACCGGTAGAGACTTCTCGGTCAGCATCAGTATTTTTTTTTTTGGAACAAATGTTTTTTTATTTTTTATTTTTTTTGACATGACATACAACCCTTTACAGTAGAAATCCACTATAAAACACATACATGCTCTTACTCGTTCTTCCCCCCCCACCGGACCCCCCTTGAATACATCCATTATTCCGTTTGATACCAAGGATTAATAGTTCATATAATGTTTTATCCTCTCCACCACCCCTAACCAGATTTCTATGCTGGCTTCATTAATACCTAGAATTTGTGCGGTAGATATCTCCAGGTAAATCACATCAAGATATGTAAGAATCCATACCCTCCGGCACATTTTATCAGGTTGAATCCAGCGTGATGCTATTAGCTTTTTGGCAGCTGTAATACCGGACAAGATTAGCCTCTTTGTGTGTACAGAGTGTGATACCTGAGAGACATCATTCAGCAGCAATACAGAAGGCATTACAGGTATTGTCAAATACAAAAATCCTGATAATAGTGTGGTTATTTCTTCCCAAAATATCTTAACAGGCGGACATTCCCAATACATATGCATAAATGTACCATCATCACCGGTTGTACATAAGGAACATCGAGAGTCTTGTTTAAGCCCCATACGGTTCAATCGAATAGGAGTTAGGTAAGTCCTATGAATACAATTAAGATTAATCTGTTGATGATCCGGGTTACGTGACAATAGCCGAACGTTTGCCCAGACCTCAGCCCAATCAAAATCTACTTCCAGGTCTGGTATATCCATCCTCCAACTGAGTCTAGGGGAAGGGCTTCATACGAAGATGTAAGTAAGTGACGGTAAAAGTCTGTGACAAATCCTCTCGATGTCTCCCTTTCATAAAAGAACTTGTGATATCTGTGGTACTCAGTGGTGTCTTTATGGGACTCCATGGGCCTTCAAGCATGCTAATAATTGTCTGTAGAAATAATATGTGGAACTGGTGAGGTTAAATTTGTTAAATATATCTTGATAGCTACAGAACCCCGTTCGTTGAAGATATCTCCCAATGTATGTATGCCATTCTTTTCCCATTTGGGAAATCTAATAGGTTGTTGTGCAATAAGGAGTGTATTGTTATTAAATATGGGAGAGTGTTTATGCCATTTATGTTGGTTAGTAAAAAAAAATTGTGTTTCACGCCATATCCGGATCACATGTGTAATAAGAGGGCCAAATTTCAAGTTGCATTGCTTAATTGATAGGTTGGTGTATACTACATGCTGCAGTCTATGTGGTGCCACAATGTTTTCTTCTAATGTTCTCCAGGATACAGATGCTTGAGAATCAAACCAGGTGATCAGTGGTCTTAAAGAGTACGCTTTAAAATAGTGGTAGAAGTCTGGAAATGCTAAACCTCTGTCGGCATTGTTTCTCTGTGCGGTGGATCTTTTAATTCGTGGTGATTTGTTGTTCCAAATAAATGTATATGCGGCGGAGTGTAATTTTTTCCAGTAGCCAGCAGGGGGGGGGGGGGGGGGGGGGGGGGGGGGGTAACGGTAGCATTGAGCTAAAGAAGTTGATTCTGGGTAAAACATCCATTTTAACTATTGATACTCGGGCCTGTACTGAGTTTTTATGTTTTGACCACCTGTCAAAGTCATTTGTGATCCTTTCTTGGATTCCTGTATAATTATACTTCACTGTTTGGCATATAGTGGGGAATATTTCAACTCCAAGACATCTAAAGTGTTCTACCATTTGTATATTTCCTGGAAGGATGGTAGCCTTCGCAGTGACATTCAGTGGAAGGAAGGCCGATTTTGGCCAGTTTATCCTAAATCCCGATAGATTGCCAAAATCGTTTATTAGCTTGAGAAGATGAGGTAGTGAGGTTCATCCTTTCGTCATGCTAATCTTCTCTGTATCGTTCCAATTTTAAGTCCAATATGTCCGCAATAATAAAAGTCCAACGGGGAAAACTCAGAGCTCGTAGGTCTCTCTGTCCCAAATCAGCGGTTCATTAAAGTTTATACGATATGGTGTCCGTGCCTAACAAAGATTAAAAGGCCGTATATAAACTATCCTGCACATTGTGCTGCCATGTATTTGCCAGCCTCTTCAGGCGAGTTGAGGAAAAACCCTTTCTCCATGTTTATTGACGATGCGAAGTCTTGCAGGGTACATCAATGTGGGATTGTATTTCCCCAAATAGAGTTGAGACATCACCGTCTTGTACTTGGCCCGCAAAGACACCACTTCCCGACAATAATCTTCAAAGAAGTATATTGACACATCCTTGTATTTCAGGTTGCCTTTCATCCTGCGCGTCTCCCGAATGATAATTTATTTTATTCTGACTTGACGTAGGACAGCCTGGACAGCCATAATCACTCTAGGTCTGCCGTTGTTGTCGTTGGATCGGGTCCCCAATCTGTAACACTGATCCACCTCAGGTACCATAGGAAGGATAGTTGGTCCCAGGATTTTATGTAATTCTGTCGCAAACGCTTCAGGATGTGTGCAGCTCACCGACTCGTCCAGTCCGACTATATGGATATTCAGTTTACGAGATTGATATTCCAGCTCGAATATTTTAGCTTTTTGTTCTTCATTGTTTCGCTTAAGCTCAGCCGTTATATCGCTGAGATCCGTTACGGATACGTCCATTATTTCTTAGCGTCAGGTTTTTTATGTTGAGTTTCACATAGTCATGCTGCCATGTCAGATGCTTCATCAAATAAATTACATTTTGTATTTTTTGCGGTTGCAAACACGGACAGCTGTTAAACGCATAACATTACTTATTTTCCTGATGCTGTTTGGCTAGTAGCCGATGTCACCTTGCTCTGACCTGCTCGCGCATGCACGTCATCTACAGAGACAGCGTGTAAACGTAATCTAACATTATAGGACGACAAAAAATAACATTCAGGCAACGATGTAACACATGGATTTGTAACTGTAATATAATTACTATTTTGGAAATTGTAAAGCCTTTACTCCTTACTGGGAAAGTAATTAAATTACAGTAATGCGTTACTGCCCAACACTGTGAATAGCCTACTATGATGCACTGTGAATACATGATTACAACCATTTGAAATACAAGATACATTTTGGATATAATATGGGAAACTACTGTAGCAATCGTGCCAATAAACGCAAACGTCCACAGGTTGCATCCAATTTACAACTAATGACAACTATGACATGTCAACAACAACCACCGCCAGCTGCATATCTGCATAGCCGCTGCTTCATTACCGCACCGTGCTAAAACCACAGATGAACGATTAGTCTACAATGATGCACAGTGTCCACGAGTGGTTTTGCAGCTGGTGCAGAATGCAGCCGCGCGCCTCCTCACCAAAACAAAAAAACATGAGCACATCAGCCCAGTTCTGGCCTCGCTCCACTGGCTGCCTGTTGGTTTTAGGATAGATTTTAAACTAGCCCTAAATGTTTTTAAATCACTTAATGGCACGGCTCCTCCTTATTTATCCGAGCTCCTGCACCGTCACCCCCCCCCCCCACAGATCCCTTAGATCAGCCGACCAGCTGCTATTGGTGGTGCCTAGAACTAGGCTCAAGACTAGGGGAGATAGAGCCTTCTCCACCGCAGCGCCTAAACTGTGGAACAGCCTCCATCTCAAAGTACGGGCCGCTCAGACCTTGCAGGTTTTTAAATCACTTTTAAAAACCTACCTGTTCTCCCTGGCCTTCCCCCCACACTTAATCACCACTAGACCCCTGGCCCTTTTTATCTTCTTTGTTTTACTGTGTCCTACCTGCTTTTATTACATTCATTGTTTTACTGTGTTTTTAAATTTTATATCTGCATTGTATTATTTTTGTCTTTTTATCAACCTGCCTGTGAAGCACTTTGGTGCCAGCTGCCGCTGCCTAGAAATGTGCTATACAAATAAAATTGACTTGACTTTTGATAATTGACTTAACTTGACTATTCTCTGAAACCCCCACTGTGAAGTAGACTGGCCGCTCGCTGGGGGAGTGAACCCTTCAGTCACAGGTCCACGTTTACTACCCTTTAGGATACAGCCACACCGAGATTAAGGACACGGGAAGACTTGTTTTTGGAAACAAGCTCAGGACGGACGTGATACGGTTTTATACTAGAGGAATTTAAGGACAATGTAACAGGAAAAGGAAATGCCAAGGGGAGGGAGAGAGGGAGGGGGGAGGGAGGGAGGGAGGGAGGGAGGGAGGGAGGGAGGGAGGGAGGGAGGGAGGGAGGAGGCCAGTAGTAGGTGGTACAGTAATTGTGAGGGATAAGGTCAGTAGTGGCAGAAACACACAGAAATACACACAGTCAACCTTCAAGGGAGCCCCTGAGAAACATTCAAATCCCCAAATCTCGAATAAACACCTCTCGGGGGGGGGTTCTTCTTATTTAACTTGGTTCCATCTCACTGCGTACGAGGGGGGGGCCCCGGGGGGCTCCCACCCAGGGTTGTTATTCACTACTCATTATCATCGATCTGATTAATAAGAGCAATTTGAGGGTCCCCCCCGGTAATAGAAAAAACTAGCATCCACCATATATAAACATTGAGAGAGTGCTACTTAGAACAAGATGAAGGAGGATTAGCAGAAGGCTATGTTTACCTACAGTCCCCTATTGCAGCACCCAGCTATATCACCAAGGGAAGAATTTAGACCGGGGGTTTATGTGCCGCAGGCCCGGTGCTGTTCTGTGGGACCGGTGTTAATGTGCCGCAGGCCCGGTGCTGTTCTGTGGGACCGGTGTTAATGTGCCACAGGCCCGGTGCTGTTCTGTGGGACCGGTGTTAATGTGCCACAGGCCCGGTGCTGTTCTGTGGGACCGGTGTTTATGTGCCGCAGGCCCGGGGCCCGGTGCTGTTCTGTGGGACGCCGCTGAGCTATGTCTGGGTTGTTTCATTATTTATTAATTCTTTTGGTTGGTTTTGTTTTGTTCCAGTCCAAGGGTGACAATATCACCGCTTGCCAGTCCTAAAAAAAGACAAAATACAAACCATTAGCTATAACTAGCTAAGGCCAACCTCTACCTATAACTAGCTAACCCCAACCTCTACCTATAACTAGCTAAGCCCAACCTCTACCTATAACTAGCTAACCCCAACCTCTACCTATAACTAGCTACGCCAAACCTCTACCTATAACTAGCTAACCCCAACCTCTACCTATAACTAGCTAACCCCAACTTCTACCTATAACTAGCTAAGGCCGACCTCTACCTATAACTAGCTAAGCCCAACCTCTACCTATAACTAGCTAAGCCCAACCTCTACCTATAACTAGCTAAGGCCAACCTGTATATGTGGCTGGAGTGGCTGGAACTGCGCTGACATGGCTGTCATCATACCTCAATGACCGCTCCTACCAAGTGTCATGGAGAGGGACCCTGTCGGCCACCGGCCCCCTGCGGACGGGTGTCCCCCAGGGCTCGGTCCTAGGACCCCTTCTCTTCTCTCTCTACACTAAATCACTGGGTAACATTATCACGTCTCATGGCTTCTCGTATCATTGTTATGCCGATGATACTCAACTCTTCCTCTCCTTCCCTCCCTCAGATATCCACGTCTCTGAGGGGATCTCGGCCTGGATGACGAGCAACCACCTCAAACTGAACCTAAGCAAAACAGAATTGCTCCACCTGCCGGCCAAATCCTCCCCCCTGACCGACCTTTCCATCACAGTCGAGAATGCAGCCATGACCGTGTCCCCGACCGCCAAGAACCTTGGTGTTGTCCTCGACGACCAGTTGAACTTCTCTGTTCACATCGCAGCGACAACCAGAACCTGCAGATTCCTCCTGAGCAACGTCAGAAGGATCCGCCCCTTCCTGACAAAAGAAGCCACCCAACTCCTAGTCCAATCAACAGTCATCTCCCGCCTCGACTACTGCAACGCACTACTCGCTGGCCTCCCGGCCACTGCCACCAAGCCTCTTCAACTAATCCAGAACGCAGCGGCCCGCCTGATCTCAAACCTACCTAAGTCGGCCCATGTCATCCCACTTCTTAGGGACCTGCACTGGCTCCCCATTGCTGCACGTATCCGCTTCAAGGCCCTCGACCAAAGGGAACCGCTCCCGCCTACCTCCGGTCAATGGTCTCTAACTACACACCCTCAAGACCCCTACGCTCTGCATCTTCTGGCCGCCTCAGACCTACTCCTATCCAAGCTCCGGGAGGGTCATCAAAGAGAAGCCGCCTATTCTCAGTCCTTGCCCCACAATGGTGGAATGAACTACCCACCCCAGTTAGGACAGCCGAATCCTGTCCAATCTTTCGCCGTCGACTAAAGACGCACTTCTTCAACCATTATCAAAAAAAAAAAAAAAAAAAACGAACCCTAACTAACCTTACTGTCATGCACCTGTCCTAATAAACTAACCTACACTGTAACATGCAACACTTTGATCAACATTGTTACTCAGCTGATAGAGTTGTATCCTTCCTGATGACTTGTCGTACAGAACTTGTAAGTCGCTTTGGATAAAAGCGTCAGCTAAATGACTAAATGTAAATGTATATAACTAGCTAAGCCCAACCGCTACATATAACTAGCTAAGCCCAACCTCTACCTATAACTAGCTAAGCCCAACCTCTACATATAACTAGCTAAGCCCAACCTCTACCTCTAACTAGCTAAGGCCAACCTCTACCTCTAACTAGCTAAGCCCAACCTCTACATATAACTAGCTAAGGCCAACCTCTACCTCTAACTAGCTAAGCCCAACCTCTACATATAACTAGCTAAGCCCAACCTCTACCTCTAACTAGCTAAGGCCAACCTCTACCTATAACTAGCTAAGCCCAACCTCTACCTATAACTAGCTAAGCCCAACCTCTACATATAACTAGCTAAGGCCAACCTCTACATATAACTAGCTAAGGCCAACCTCTACCTATAACTAGCTAAGGCCAACCTCTACCTATAACTAGCTAAGGCCAACCTCTACATATAACTAGCTAAGGCCAACCTCTACATATAACTAGCTAAGGCCAACCTCTACCTATAACTAGCTAAGGCCAACCTATAACTAGCTAAGTCCAACCTCTACCTCTAACTAGCTAAGGCCAACCTCTACCTCTAACTAGCTAAGCCCAACCTCTACATATAACTAGCTAAGCCCAACCTATACCTCTAACTAGCTAAGGCCAACCTCTACCTCTAACTAGCTAAGCCCAACCTCTACATATAACTAGCTAAGCCCAACCTCTACCTCTAACTAGCTAAGGCTAACCTCTACATATAACTAGCTAAGCCCAACCTCTACCTATAACTAGCTAAGCCCAATCTCTACATATAACTAGCTAAGGCCAACCTCTACATATAACTAGCTAAGGCCAACCTCTACATATAACTAGCTAAGGCCAACCTCTACATATAACTAGCTAAGGCCAACCTCTACATATAACTAGCTAAGGCCAACCTCTACCTATAACTAGCTAAGGCCAACCTCTACCTATAACTAGCTAAGGCCAACCTCTACATATAACTAGCTAAGGCCAACCTCTACCTATAACTAGCTACGCCCAACCTCTACATATAACTAGCTAAGGCCAACCTATACATATAACTAGCTAAGGCCAACCTCTACATATAACTAGCTAAGGCCAACCTCTACCTATAACTAGCTAAGGCCAACCTATAACTAGCTAAGCCCAACCTCTACCTATAACTAGCTAAGCCCAACCTCTACATATAACTAGCTAAGGCCAACCTATACATATAACTAGCTAAGGCCAACCTCTACATATAACTAGCTAAGGCCAACCTCTACCTATAACTAGCTAAGGCCAACCTCTACATATAACTAGCTAAGGCCAACCTCTACCTATAACTAGCTACGCCCAACCTCTACATATAACTAGCTAAGGCCAACCTATACATATAACTAGCTAAGGCCAACCTCTACATATAACTAGCTAAGGCCAACCTCTACCTATAACTAGCTAAGGCCAACCTATAACTAGCTAAGCCCAACCTCTACCTATAACTAGCTAAGCCCAACCTCTACATATAACTAGCTAAGGCCAACCTCTACATATAACTAGCTAAGGCCAACCTCTACCTATAACTAGCTAAGCCCAACCTCTACCTATAACTAGCTAAGCCCAACCTCTACCTATAACTAGCTAAGCCCAACCTCTACATATAACTAGCTAAGGCCAACCTCTACATATAACTAGCTAAGGCCAACCTCTACCTATAACTAGCTAAGCCCAACCTCTACCTATAACTAGCTAAGCCCAACCGCTAACTGGAAACAAGACCAATAGGCCTACCATTAACACATCTATAGCGCTACTAGTGCCACTCAAAGCACTTTACAATGGCATGGCTACATGCATTTCATCAGTAAGGGTTGTTCCAGCGGGAATCAAACCAGTAACCCTGACCGTGTTAGTGCCAAGCACTCTACCCATCGAGCTACAGTGCTACACAGTTCCCAATGATGAGTTTTGCCTGACATTGAACATGTGTCCATAGCAAAGCAATCAGATAAAACATGTTAGTGTGTGGCCAACAGTAGTGTCATATAATCTGTAAGGGGCCCCTTCGTGTGGCACTAACACACGTTGTATTGTGTATGTATTGATCACATTTGTATTTCAGTCTGTATTTCAGTAATACTATTCAGATGTTTCCATAATCCAGTGCTAATATCATCTCACAAAGCTTATAATGTTTACATTGTGGCTCTGCGTCTTGTTTCTGTGATAGGTTAGGAGTTGATTGATGCAGGTGTTCTTCATTAGTTGTTCAGCAAAGCCTTGATTTAAAATCAGATGTGTCCCCGGTGAGGGGCGGATGCCTTTTTGCATGCTACTTGTCAACTAATGCATTTGTATGCATAAGATAAGATATTCCTTTATTGATCCCCTTGGGGAAATTCAGGCATCATACTGTACATGTAGCAGCATCGGGGAGGGGAGGTACAGGTACGGGTATGGTAATAGTAGAAGACATAAATATAGGCAATAGTATTATAGTAAAGATAAAAATAAGCAATATAATTTACTCTGAATATAATAATTATGAGAAAGTAAACAGTGTAATCAGAGGTGCAGATGAGGGTTTGCATGCCCTATCCGTTCTACGCTACATTAAATATGGGCAAAACAACACATAGGATCCGAATATATATATGAGTAAGTAAAGTAAACAGTATATTTAGACAATTATATAGTATAGCCTTTCCCGTGCACAAGGTATGGTCAGCCTTGTCACACTGAAGAGTTGGCAAACAGCCAGGCCTGAGCGATGTCTGCCGGGCCTTGTTATGGTAATTGCTGAGGCGTTTTTCAGACCAAACAGTTTGGAGGACTCCCTGTGGAAGCATCCGCTGAGGAGCTCCCCGAGAACTACATAGCTTCACGGCTTTTCTTCTTCTGTTTGCATCCGCACCGGCAACGGGAACGCTGCAGTGGCGTAAGCTGACCTTGCTTCTGCCTGTCCCGTCCCCGGAGAGCAGAGGCAGACGGGCAAGGCAGACGGGGGGCGAGGAAGCTTGGCTGCATTGGCCAAATAGTAAACAGTGTATACTTTACTCATAGCTAGTGTTGTCATGATACCAACGTTTTGAATTTGTTACCGATACCAGCCTAAGTATCACGACACCAGTTCTAAAACGATACCAGGGCAAAAACATTAGCAGCTATGGTTAGTTTAGGTCATCGAACTGTCAGCTTGTAGTAGCAGTGTTGTAGTAGAGTTACTACATCTCCAGCCTGAGTTGAGTCTCGAGTCCCCAGTGTTAGAGTCCAAGTCCAAGTCACCAAAGAAGAGCCAGGGTCGAGTCCCCATTACCCTAGTCCGAGTCATCCCCCCCCCCCCCCCCCCCCATGCAGCATCAGGTTATTATTCTAAAAGTATTGATACTAATAAAATGGAGTATTGGACCGTTTTTAATGGCTGAGTATCGCAATACGTTTCTAGTTTCGGTGTATTGTGCAACCCTATACTCATAGTATATATTCAGATTCAAATTGTTATTATAATGCCTATATTTATGTCTTTCTACCATTACCCTGTCCATGCATGTACCTCCCATCCCGCATGGTGATACAGTATGACACCCGAAGTTCCAAGGGCATCAATAAAGGAATATCTTATCTTATTATTAACATTGACCTAAGACCTTCCTATTCCAAAGACAAGGAGAGAGAGAGCTCCTCTACGGTCCCTAAGTACTAAGACCTTCCTATTCTAAAGACAAGGAGAGAGAGAGCTCCTCTACAATCCCTAAGTACTAAGACCTTCCTGTTCCAAAGACAAGGAGAGAGGGAGCTCCTCTACGGCCCCTAAGTACTAAGACCTTCCTGTTCCAAAGACAAGGATAGAGGGAGCTCCTCTACGGCCCCTAAGTACTAAGACCTTCCTGTTCCAAAGACAAGGAGAGAGAGAGCTCCTCTACGGTCCCTAAGTACTAAGACCTTCCTGTTCCAAAGACAAGGAGAGAGAGAGCTCCTCTACGGCCCCTAAGTACTAAGACCGTCCTGTTCCAAAGACAAGGAGAGAGAGAGCTCCTCTACGGCCCCTAAGTACTAAGACCTTCCTGTTCCAAAGACAAGGAGAGAGGGAGCTCCTCTACGGTCCCTAAGTACTAAGACCTTCCTGTTCCAAAGACAAGGAGAGAGAGAGCTCCTCTACGGTCCCTAAGTACTAAGACCGTCCTTCCTGTTCCAAAGACAAGGAGAGAGGAAGCTCCTCTACGGTCCCTAAGTACTAAGACCGTCCTTCCTGTTCCAAAGACAAGGAGAGAGGAAGCTCCTCTACGGTCCCTAAGTACTAAGACCTTCCTGTTCCAAAGACAAGGAGAGAGGGAGCTCCTCTACGGTCCCTAAGTACTAAAACCTTCCTGTTCCAAAGACAAGGAGAGAGAGAGCTCCTCTACGGCCCCTAAGTACTAAGACCTTCCTATTCCAAAGACAAGGAGAGAGAGAGCTCCTCTACGGCCCCTAAGTACTAAGACCTTCCTGTTCCAAAGACAAGGAGAGAGAGAGCTCCTCTACAGTCCCTAAGTACTAAGACCTTCCTGTTCCAAAGACAAGGAGAGAGAGAGCTCCTCTACGGCCCCTAAGTACTAAGACCTTCCTGTTCCAAAGACAAGGAGAGAGAGAGCTCCTCTACGGCCCCTAAGTAGTAAGACCTTCCTGTTCCAAAGACAAGGAGAGAGAGAGCTCCTCTACAGTCCCTAAGTACTAAGACCTTCCTGTTCCAAAGACACTGTCACAGTTGACTTTCCTCTCAGCCTGACACTCCGAGCTTGATGCAGCGACAAAGACGTGTTTAAGAGAGCATTTGATTTGTCTTATAGAGCATTTGAGAGGATAAAAAAAAATAAGTTGATGTGCGAAGTCACCTTCAAAGAGATGCCTTAGTGCCAGGGAATTACAAAGCTGAAATAGTCTCCCGAGGAGGAGACAGAAATTCTATTATTCTTTCAAATGCAGCGCAATGCCTTTTATGAGAGTGTGGAAAAGCCATTTGAGAAGCGGGTCAAGGGAGCGAGCGGCTCGGCCCTGAGCGTATTGTGTCTTATCCCTCTCCATTTCCACCACCTTGTCCCTGAATAATGGCCAGGCCTCGCCGCCGCCCCCCGGAGGCTAATGGCTTCTCACGGAGGAGAAATGAACACAGAAAATACCCTCCATGGGTAATCTGCCTCTTTAAACCAGAGACACCCCACATGCCCAATCCTGTGTTCAAAATAGCGCCGGAGAAATAAGCGATTCCACCCCCTCTGGGATGCTAGTTTCATAATGCTCCATGAGAGCTGATGCTGAAAAAAAAAGTATGCATAATCTACAGAGCAATCTGAGAAAAACAGCCAGCTATTGCTGATAATATCTCTGACGCTTCACTTGAAGTGCATGCAAGGCACCACAAGTGTATTGTACCTGTAGAAAAGCACATTAAGTGCATTGTATGCATTATTTATCCCCATATTATAATCCCACCAGCAAATGATATGCATTGTGTCGCATTATTCTGTTATGTTGTTAGCTGCACAGATGCCATATAATGCATCCATACCATGAGCTTTTTGCACACTTATAGCACATTATATTATAGTCCGACTCATGTGGAT
>NC_140173.1:54653284-54716899 GCF_963971535.1 Notolepis coatsorum
CTACACACACGCACAACCCGCATGCCACCAGGGAACGAACGGAAGGAACAACCTCGTTACTGCCCCCAAAAACACGGGGTCAAGAGCAACCCCAACCCTGTGGCAAGGCCGTAGCAGCGGAGCGCGAAGGAAGACCCAGTCCCACTGAAGGGACTGGATCCCCTGGAAAAAGGGGGCCTGGAGAGGTCAATGACGCCAGGCATCAAGACCCCACCAGGTGGTCACTTAGTGACACCACCCCCCACATCACCAGCGTATTCTGATAGGGCCCCTCCAAGAGCGGGCCCTTTCCCCCCAATAGCACACCGCCTGGCACACTGACTCTGAAACACAGGCAGTCAGCATGGCCGTAAGCACTCAAAAGGTTAACCAACGGAAGCAGGCAGCGCACTGGGGAAACCAGGCAGCAGGCTGTAACCTGAACCTGGAGCACTGCAGACGAGACAGGCGCCAAAGGAGTCAGCTGAAAACAGCCCCCCCGGCGGAAGGGGCTTATGCTGGCGTTGTTGATCACCATGACAAAGCCTCCATTAAAAAAAAACCACCCAGAGGGGTTGAGGCAGAGAAGGCTGACATGATTGGCAGACGTCATGAACGTGCAGGGGCACACTCAACCGGGTAACGGTTGACTCTGCTCCAACACACCAGGGAATCAACCACCCCCTTGGTACCATATGCGGTGGTTGTTCCTATAACCCCTCAAGAAAAAGGGTTATCCCAGGTCTACGGTATCAATGAAACTTTACTTCGGACCGGGCCCGGCGGCTCGGGAAGCACACAGGGTTACCAGAGGAGGTCCAGAAGACCACCCCAACAGCCCTCTCTCCGCCATGCGTGAGAGAGAAGCGAAGAAAAAGAGAACCAGCCCCTTATGATAGTGCCAGGTACAAAAGAGTACCCAACAAGGGTCTCCATAACGCCTAACCTTGTGACACCCCGGGCCGAGCCGGCATTTTTCCCCCCGAAAAAAGCCAAAGTCCATCAGGGTACCAGAACAGCAGATCTGCATCCCCGGCGGACAACGGGTTAACTGACCTGGACCAGCGTGACCAGAACCAGTCCCGTGCCCTAACCACACCGACCTGCCTACTCCGTGAGAAGGGGCAGATATGCGTGTCGATCAAAAAACATGAAAAGAGGGCGCCACCCAGACGGGTCGGTGTGAACCGTGCTCGGTGGCCCATCCCAAGGGCGTGAGACCCCTCTACCTATGTTCTGATCTTATTCCGTTAACATCCCCCAGACATGAACGAGAACCCGTCGAGAACCAGTAACAGGTTCTCGGAAGAGGACAAACCCTCCATCCCAGTTGCTTTATAAAAACGGTGTTTTAACCACAAGCAACCAAGGCGTACTAGCTACCTGCATGATTCCCATCAGAAACACCCCGAGCTAGCACCATGCATGCGTCGAGACACAACCACATCAATGAACAGGCTAATTTAGACCCTTCATTGAATCCTCAAGGCGCCTGGGAGAACGACAAGAAGGGTGTGGTGCTTCCTATACTCCACACTCTTTTATTAAAAAAGAAAAGAAGCACCTACTGTATGAATCCCATTTGACACAGCTGAGGATAAAACTGTTTACATTTTTATATCCAGTCACCCCCACCACAGAGGATTAGACGGAACTCCCCAGAGAGACTTCCCACGTGAGTCATAGAGTGAAAAAGCCATGGCAATCTTGAGACAGTGAACAGGGTTTACAACAAAACCAAGTCGCGTGTGTGTGTGAATCCTACACCCGCATCCATGTTGAACATAGAAAAACACTGATAGAGAGAGCGAGAACGGCTGAGCCGTGGTACGTGTTCATACGAGCATTACTGCAACCAACACAACAGTGTTGTAGCTCAACATTACTCGTGCAAGCAACAGAACATACAAGTAACCTCTACCTTATGTGGAGACTCAGGCCGAGGTAGAAAAAACCCTTTTTCAACCGAGTGTAGGCTGCAGACCTTGCTTAAAGCTCTTAACATGAACGTAACCCTCCTATCAACCCATACTAGTGAAGATTCACACTTTGCAACCCCATCATATGTTTGGTGAAGAAACACACAGTTTGTTAACAAAAAATACAGTCCCCCTTTAGAGGGAACTTTTTATTTTCAAACAAATCATATGGCAAGGCCGGGAAGGGAAAAACAGAGGGGACCACAGGGGGAAAAATCACTGGGTCTAGCGGCGCCTGCCGCCTCGAGCCACTCGGGATTTGCCACCCTGGGGAGCCCCGGAGGGACGGTAAGCAATCGGCGGCTGGTCTCGACGATCCCTACCGTCACCTCCGGGCGTAGATGGGTCGGCTGTAGCGGCGGCGCTCTCTCTCCTCCTGGCCTTCTTCCTCGAAGGACCAGCAGTGGCGGTGGTGGCAGCAGCAGCCACGGCGGAAAACGCTCGACGACGTGGCAGCTGTCTGACCCCACCGGCGACATCGGGAGGGGGAAAATGAGGTTGAAGCATGGAGCGTTCCTCCTGCATCTCTCTACAGGTTGAGGTCATCAACTGTAGGGCCTTCCCGAACAGTCCAGCATCGGAGAGGGGTGCCGTCAGAAGTGGAAGCCTCTTCTTCTCCGGCACACACGCCTGCTCCAGCCAAAGGTGGCGCTGGTTCAGAGTTGCCAGGGCACGCACTTTCCCAGCGGCTATGGCCTGCAGCTGAGTCAGATGCAGGACAGCTCCTGCCGCCTGGGAGAACTGGTCATGTTGTACATCACTCTGCTCCATGCCGCCCGTCAATATCCCGGACATGAATCTTGCCAGCTGCGCGATGTTAGACGCGGCAGCTAGAGATTGTGTTCCGGCGAATAAATGGTCGCTCCAGTATGCCAACCGCCTAGCCGATTTCCCTTGAGGAACCGGCTTCCGTAACGGCTCACACACCACCTCCGGACAGACGAGCGCGGCCATCGGCCTATCAAGCCGTGGCACGCCCTCCCTCATACCGTCGACCAAACCCGCCACCCGCGTAACTTGTACGTAGGCGGGGGTGAGGCCTATGATGTGGGACGCCACCTGGCCCTGACGAACATAGGCCCCCATTGAGGGGAAAAATGGGTAGACAACGTCCACCCCTCTCACCGGGCGACGCTGCCATAAATGACCTATGAGATCATCAGGGACAGGAACAGGAAGTGGCTGCGGCAGCGGCACGCCGTTTGCGACTGCCGCCACCGCCATGAGCTCGGGAAACAAAGCCCGCAGTTCCCCCTGCAGACTTTCCTCCACCGAGCCCGCATCCCTCACATACAGCCAAAGGAACCGGCCGCCCAACAGCGGACGATTCCTCGGAAACAGAGGAACCAGAGCCAGAACCAGGCCATCGCATAGGCGACGGCACCAGTGCACCAGCTCCTTGGAGAGGCGAACTACCCATCGGACGCCTACCGGGCGTGGCTGTCAACCACGAGAGAGGCAACAGCCCCGCTCCAGGACGTACGACGGAGGCGGAAATGGAGAACCGCTGGTGGAGAGTGGCGCTGCGAACACGACTCTCCGGAGTAGACATTATGACTTAGGTTTTTCTATCGAATATATGAGAGAAGAAAAAAATAAGCACAATGTAAACACGTCTCAACTTTCTTCAGCTAACAACCTCGTCAAGTGGGGATCTACCGAGGCACTTCCTTGTGGTGAAAGTGAAGAAGGAGGCGAGTAGGTGACCACACACCTGCTTATGAAGGTAAGCGGATGGGGGTGTGGTCAGACGAATATTGGGATGTAAAGGTACATGGTGGAATTTTTTTATTCAGAGTATGTACACAAAGTGAAGTACAGTGCAACTGGTGCTGAGCGAAGCCTTAACGAAACAGAACAACCTGCCCACTATACCAAGACATCAGAGACATATACTTCCCACAAATCGCAAACACCCAAAGAGACTTTGAAAACATGGACAATAACTCAAAACTCCCATACCTACTGGAAGAAATACAAGAATGTGCAAACACAGCAGCAAGATTTGTGAGCTGGTGTGACAAGAAAAGGACATCCAGCGGATGCAACCACCATAAAGACTGTACAAGAAATTCCGTCTGTAATGTACTGATTTCTTTTGTTTTCTCTGTTTGATTGTTTTGTTTTGTTTGGCTTTGGCAATGTAAACGTATGTTTCCCATGTCAATAAAGCCCATTTGAATTGAATTGAATTGAAATAGAGAGAGAGATATGGACAGACAGAATGAGATAGAGAGGGAGAGAGAGATATAGAGAGAAAGAGAGAGAGAGAGGGGGGACAGATAAGGAGATAGAGAGGGAGAGATAAAGAGATAAAGAGAGAGAGAGAGAGAGAGAGAGAGAGAGAGAGAGAGAGAGAGAGAGAGAGAGAGAGAGAGAGAGAGAGAGAAAGAGAGAGAGAGAGAGAGATAGAGAGAGAGAGAGAGAGAGAGAGAGAGAGAGAGAGAGAGAGAGAGAGAGAGAGAGAGAGAGAGAGAGAGAGAGAGAGAGAGAGACTCCAGGGCCACTGGTATAGTGTTTAATCTGTGGCGAAGAACAAAATGTCAGTGCCATCTCATTAATGATGATGAAATATCACAGGGAATCAGGTTGGAGCAACATACCTGCTGACATGACTGGTGTTGATGTGATCACATGAATCAAGGTCTGGTTCTTTTCGCCAAAAAATCAATGCTGATTTATTTCGCACATAATCTCACACATCGAAAAACCTTCGAGTAAATTAGTTTGAATATGGCCACCGGTGATGTCTTTGGGGGACATTGAATCCTTGTCCCATGTTAATTACAGCTGAATTAAATGATAAGGTAGCAGCAGTCCCTAAAACACAAGGTATTGCTATCTACCAGAGCTTCACCAAAAAACAGACAAACAAAAACCATACACGATGCATCGATTAATCGAAATGCAACGATTCTAATGTGACGATTCAATTTTTTGTGTGTATTGTTTTTATTGACCTATAGTCAATTCATGCTGAGTGAATCAGTTCCCCCAGCCACATTTGTGTATTCAAATTTTTTTGGGGAATTAACTGATTTCGAAAATGTTTCGAAAATTAATAGACTCGAATCGAATCGTGGTCAAATGAAGAGATTTCATGGTGCATTGAATCGTTGCCTGAATAATCGTAATCAAAATTAATAGTTGTGAGGTCACATCGTTACAAAACATATTTTTTTAGATGCCAACATTTCATTAGAATGACTATTTCCTCTGTGAATCAAACCAAAAAAAGTGTCACTGTTAACACTTCCTGCGCCAAAAACGTCATACAACGTGTTTCAAGTTCATGCTAATTCTGCCAGATCACGGCGTACGACGTTATTTTGATCATATTTCATATTTTCGCCATGGTATTCATATTTCCATCACGGAGGCTGGTCTGAAGCTGTGGGACTCGGCACAACTCTGCAACGCTTCAATACTGCCACCTGGTGGATGATCGGCGAGTTGCCAAACCGGAATTACTGCAGAAAACGATAAAAACATATTTATACTCTAGACGGTATTTTCGTATGAATGTGTGAATGAAAAAGTAAAACGTTCCTACATCCTGAGCGATAGATAATCGATGTTGAATGGGCCATTGTAATGTCAATTTAGCGATACAATTTAAAAAGTTATAGCCCTGCAAAGAAGGTGAACATCTCCATAGACTTACAGTGCTGGCAGAGAATGGTATAAGATGATCAAACTCCGTGGCAGTTAATGTGTTAAAAGATGCGTTGTGGGTATCGTGCAAAACAGTGCCCCTTTCAGGTGACACAGGGGAGTGTTCTGCTTCACTAACCCAATGTATGTGAACACAAGCCGAAATAGTACCTTATACGTCATTGATTGGACAGTTATGGTTTATGACACGGTTTAATGCACGCCTAGTGAAGCACTGTTTCACCTATTCTGTTGAATGATGCACGTTCACAAGCTGAAAATGATTGACACCCCGTCTAACCATTCAGAGGACACCAGTTCCTATCCCATGCTTCCTAGCCGAGAGCCCTGTACACAGTCAGTGTAATGTTACTGTAGGCTAACACTAGTTGTTGTAGCTAGCTTCACTTTCATGTGAAAATGAAACTTTGCGCCAACATTAGGACCGAAGTATAAACCAGCTAAATGAAGAGGACTTATCCATCTGGATCAGCACATCCACACAGCGGTGCCTGGATGGGACCCGTATGATGGAGGAGGAAAGGACGGCCAGGATACAGGAGAGGAGACTCAGAGGAATACACCTGCAGCTCCTGTTACCACTACCACAACATTTACATGTCCTACCTGCAATAGGACTTGTGGATCCAGGATAGGACTATACAGCCATCAAAGGACTCATTGTTAGAAGTGGACGTCATCATCGGACTTCGATGGACAACAACAAGCAAGCAAGCCTTAATTAATGAGTGAGATAGCTAACTGTAAAGGACAGGACCACTCAATTAGCATGTTTTTCACACTAACATACAATTGTCTAGTGTCTCATTGTTTCATTTTGTGAAAAATATGTACTTTGTAATATATTTGCTTTTCAAAAGCTCATAAACACTGTTGGTGACTTGAGCATAATTATTAACTTAGCTACTGTAGCTGTTCTTGTAATTTTAAGCTATGATGAATGCAATGCTTTTTACTATAATTATATAATTTTCTTATCTCTCCTAGGGTCATTGTTGAAGTATTTTGGCACCCCACCTCCTGCCTATAATGTGCAAGAGGATACACCAGCCCAGGTGGATATTGACCAAGCTCAGGAGGACACACTAGCCAAGGTACATGATCCCTTTCAAAGTGCTGATATTCATAACTGTTTGTCCAGGATTCTTAACTCATTGGACGCCGACAACGATTATATACGTATTTGTCCGACAACCGTTAAACGCCAACCACGTATATATATACGTTATTTGATAGTTATTTCTTTTATTCAATAGTTCTATTCTTTACAGGCCCACTGACTCTGGGTTAACATTGGGAATCGCATTGAGAATGCCTAGGTGCAATACCGGCCGCATCACGCTAGACAGCGGTATCGAGCACCCTTTCTAACATTGTATCCTGGGCTGTGGGATGGCCCCAGGACTCGGGTTTAATTTTTCCTTCTCGGTCGAGGCGAACGGTTCTGCCGATTACATTAAAGCCCTGTCAAATATGCCAGATCCATATGTTAGGGTGGATTATGCCGTCAAGCAAATGGACATTGGATCTACCAGATGGTGATCAATAAATTGGAAT
The DNA here is from genome assembly GCF_963971535.1 of Notolepis coatsorum. NCBI lineage: Eukaryota > Metazoa > Chordata > Actinopteri > Aulopiformes > Paralepididae > Notolepis > Notolepis coatsorum. Next base: position 54,660,475 of record NC_140173.1, read on the forward strand.
ATTATTTTTGAATTACTCCCGGCCACAGGTAAGGGCGATTTTACGTAAATTTTTGCTTGATCCTGCAATGCTTTTACACCGATCGGGCTGATAACCGTTTTTAGTGTTCAATGCAAATGCCGTTACTGACAATCAAATAATCAGAAATGACCCCCCCCCTTGCATGCATTCATTATAATAGCTATGATCTAGATTTGATTTCGGGATAATAGCGTATACAGGCAAGACATGGCATTGTGTACAATGGAATCGACGTATACTGCCATAACTAAGCATTTCATGAATTACCCTAGACTGCTCTAAAACCATACTTATATTCACCACGGTATAACACGGGGACGTATGGATGGAAAAATTTTTCTCTTTTTTGCATCTTGACCGGAAGAAACTCAATGTAAAATTACTATAGTATTGTATCCATGGCTATAATATAGAATATAGATTTAGCTCTACAGACAAGGTGACTAACTCCCATCGTTTACAGCGTGGCAGTAGCTACCACAGGATAAGGCTAATAGCTGGCAGCCAATGAGTTACAGTCTTACATTTAATAATCAGAATTTTGGGGCTTAACAAGTCAGATAGGTCTTAACATTTTATTGGATTAGGAAATTACTTCTATGTTGCAATAACTTCTCTGTATCATGTTTAAATGTGTTCGGGGGGAAATGCCCGGGCTGCAAAGTAAGCAGTATGGTAATAGCCTATCAGACTAATACATATGGAATTACTTCTTAGTAATTTTCCTTAATAGTTCTTTGCTGGTATGGCAATGAAATACGGATTTGATTATATTAAAAGTGGTCTTAAAAAGGTCTTAAAAAGTCTTCAGTGAGACCATAACACCTGCCCATCATGAAGATGACGTGTCACCCACCTCTACAAGCAGCAGTATCACCATCACCACTAAAGGTTTGACCTCACAAGACCCTGTACTATGGCCAAGTGTCATAGGCCATACCCAACAATGTGGTATCAAGGGGACCAATACAGGTCAAAGATATTGTTTCCCCCCAAAATACAACAAACATGGCTTCTGTATTCGGTTAGCACAGACTCAGTATTATTTTCCATTAATATTTTGATTGGGAGTCAGGCATGTAGATATACATTTCACAACTAGGGACAGCCCGTCCCGCCTACTACCCTAAAATTGTCATAATTTTCCCCACATACACATAAAACAAACATTGAAATAATAATTATACAAATAATTCTTTTTTTAAATAAATTAAATAAAATACAGAAAACTGAAGAGGAGAAAAGGAAGCAGAGAGGGAGAGGTAGAAGAATAAAGGGAGAGAGAGAGGTGGGGGGGGGGGGGGGTCTAATAAGGGAAATATCCCTTATTTTCAAATCCCAATGTTGACAGCTATGTAGCACGCTCCTGTCCTGTCTTTCACAATTTTTGAAGTCACCAGCCACCACTGTTGTTTTAAAAATATAAGTTTTGCTTCACCATAATATTTGGTCAGCAGCCGCCACTGCTACTATCTACGTCATTTAATGGAGCTGTAATTAACACAATACAATGATTAAATGTCCCTGTTTACATCACTGGTGGCCATATTCAAACTAATTTACTCTCAATAACTGTCAAACTAAATTATTGTGTTTGTGGGTGTGTTTGTGGGTGTGCAAAATAAACCAAATAGAGAGAGAGAGAGATCACACAAAAAGATCCTTCTGTACTGTACTGATTTCTTCTGATTTCTCTGTTTGATTGTTTTGTTTTGTTTGGCTTTGGCAATGTAAACGTATGGTTCCCATCATGTCAATAAAGCAATTTTTAATTGAGAGGAGAGAGAGAGACAGAGAGAGATACTTTTGATATTCTTTAGCATTTCAACAAAATAATGGCCAGTAGAGACCAAAATAAATAAAACCAACACACACACTCACACACGCCCGCTCACCTGCACACACACACACCCCAATATATCCCAACATTTTCCTTCAGCACACATAAACACACTTGACAGTCAAATGCATATGCTCAGCCCCTCCTCCCCCACAGTACATATTGCATTCCCCAGTCATTCTTGAACGCACCAACATCAGGATAGTGAGTGAGTGAGTGAGTGAGTGAGTGAGTGAGTGAGGAGTGTGAGTGAGTGAGTGAGTGAGTGAGTGAGTGAGTGAGTGTGAGTGAGTGAGTGAGTGAGTGAGTGAGTGAGTGAGTGAGTGAGTGATGAGTGAGTGAGTGAGAGTGAGTGATATAGCAGAGATAGGAGAGAGAGAGAGGGGCAGACAGAGAATGAGAGAGAGGGAGAGATAGAGATAGAGAAAGTCAAGTCAAGTCAAGAGAGAGAGAGAGAGAGAGAGAGAGAGAGAAGAGAGAGAGAGAGAGAGAGAGAGAGAGAGAGAGAGAGAGAGAGAGAGAGAGAGAGAGAGGAAAGGAGAAGTGAAATATATATATATAGAGAGAGAGAGAGAGAGAGAGAGAGAGAGAGAGAGAGAGAGAGAGAGAGAGAGAGAGAGAGAGAGAGAGAGAGAGAGAGAGAGAGAGAGAGAGAGAGAGATAGAGAGCATATGCACACAAGCAGCTCACAATCAAGTACACCATAGGAACAACAACAGCCAAATTTGATGAGATTCATTGAGCATTCTCCCCGACTTGAAAGGCCTAAACTGAAGGATGTTTGCGTAGGATGGAGAGGTTTGGCATGAGACAATCTCCCTCTTAATCCTCCTCATAAAGTTTCAAGTTCAAGTTTTAAGTTTCTTTAATAGTTGTCATACAGAAGTACAGAATACTTTTATACAAAATGCTTCTTACTGTTTCGCTCCAGAGACTGTGTTAGACAAGATAGTATGAAATAAAATAGTATAGCATGTAAAATAGAAGTAAAAATAGAGGTCACAGTGTTCAGTATAGACATATGTACAATGTTCGATGCAGAATAGAAGTAACTGAGTTACCATACAATATACAATATACTATGCAATGTACTAATATACAATACTATATAGTGCAGAGCAGAAATGGGATGATGTACAATTTAGGTACAATTTACAGTAAGGTGTGCGAGTTGTAGTGCAAATCCTTTACCAATAAATATAAAGTGTAAAGTGTGTTTAGGTGTTCTAAAGTGTGTAAAGTGGGTGCTGCAGTGAGTTGCCCGTTTAAAGTGAGTGTGTGCGTGTGAATGTGTGTGCTGTGTTCATTTGATGGTTGCTGCATAATGTTTATTGTTCGTTGAGCAGCCTGATGGCCTGGGGATAGAAGCTCCTTCTGAGTCTTTCTGTGCTCGCCTTAAGACTCCGGTATCGCTTGCCTGACCGCAGCAGTTCAAAGAGGCAGTTGTTCGGGTGGCTGGAGTCCTTGATGATTCTCTTAGCCTTCCCCCTGCACCGCTTGTTGTAAATGTTCTGGAGGGTGGGAAGCCCCCCTCCAATTGTGCGTTCGGCTGAACGTGTCACTCTTTGTAGTCTGCTACGGTCTTGTGCAGTGCTATTCCCAAACCAGGAGGTGATGTTGCCAGTCAGGATGCTCTCGATTGTACATGAGTAGAAGTTCCTAATGATCTTCTGACTGACTTGGAACTTCCTTAGGCGCCTGAGGAAGTAGAGGCGTTGTCGTGCAGCAGTAAAGCAGTTCAAACGTGCAAATGAAGCCATTCTCCATCTGCTAGACGAGCATGTGAAAGACACAGGTACCTCATTGTCCTGCTGCACAGCAAGTGGCTGTATGTCTGGGAAGAGTGAGTGAGTGAGTGAGTGAGTGAGTGAGTGAGTGAGTGAGTGAGTGAGTGAGTGAGTGAGTGAGTGAGTGAGTGAGTGAGTGAGTGAGTGAGTGAGTGAGTGAGTGAGTGAGTGAGTGAGTGAGTGAGTGAGTGAGTGAGTGAGTGAGTGAGTGAGTGAGTGATGATACAAATAGTATCCAATGGCTTGTGGTCTTTAATCCTTATATAAAAGAATTTCAGTTCTTGTGAGGTAACTTCAGATAACTTGTTGCTAAACGCTACAGTATATATATATGTCAAATGCATATGCTCAGCCCCTCCTCCCCCACAGTACATATTGCATTCCCCAGTCATTCTTGAACGCACCAACATCATGATAGTGAGTGAGTGAGTGAGTGAGTGAGTGAGTGAGTGAGTGAGTGAGTGAGTGAGTGAGTGAGTGAGTGAGTGAGTGAGTGAGTGAGTGAGTGAGTGAGTGAGTGAGTGAGTGAGTGAGTGAGTGAGTGAGTGAGTGAGTGAGTGAGTGAGTGAGTGCGTGCGTGCGTGAGTGCGTGCGTGAGTGAGTGAGTGAGTGAGTGAGTGAGTGAGTGAGTGAGTGAGTGAGTGAGTGAGTGAGTGAGTGAGTGAGTGAGTGAGTGAGTGAGTGAGTGAGTGAGTGAGTGAGTGAGTGAGTGAGTGAGCGAGCGAGTGATGATACAAATAGTATCCAATGGCTTGTGGTCTTTAATCCTTATATAAAAGAATTTCAGTTCTTGTGAGGTAACTTCAGATAACTTGTTGCTAAACGCTACAGTATACTGTAAGCTGTTAACCGGAGTTTAAAGCAGGGAAAGGAGTCACATACCTTTAGCAGCTAATAAATGATTCTCGTTCAGGTTAAGAGTTTAAAACTGAAGTTGATGTAAATTGTCTGTTGTACTGTAAGGCAGATACAGGAGATGAAGCCAAATTAAAGGCTGACCTCTGTATATGACCTCTATAGTAATGGAATTGGGTGAGATACTTTAAAACTCTCCAGCTAATGTTAGTAATCTAGCTAGGGCTCACGTTATTTTGTTAGTTAATAACCTAGCTAGCTAACTGTAAAGGACAGGACCACTCAATTATCATGTTTTTCACATGAACATACAATCGTCTAGTGTCTCATTGTTTCATTTTGTGAAAAATATGTACTTTGTAATATATTTGCTTTTCAAAAGCTCATAAACACTGTTGGTGACTTGAGCATAATTATTCATTTAGGCCTTATGGTGTTTCTTGTGAGTGAGTGAGTGAGTGAGTGAGTGAGTGAGTGAGTGAGTGAGTGAGTGAGTGAGTGAGTGAGTGAGTGAGTGAGTGAGTGAGTGAGTGAGTGAGTGAGTGAGTGCGTGAGTGAGTGAGTGAGTGAGTGAGTGAGTGAGTGAGTGAGTGTGTGTGTGTGTGTGTGTGTGTTGAGCCCACCCTGTGTGCTGTGTGTCTGTAGATTAATTAATCCATCATGTACACCTACCCTATTTTTTCAACTATTGAGTTTTTGAAGCGGTGACACACACACTGTAATTAAGGTAATTGAAAAGCTACTCATCAAAGGGGACTGCGTGGGGAAGGTAGCAAACAACAAAAGGTGAAGCCTAAGCACACAGATCCACAAATCCATTATTCATAAAGTCCTGCACATTAAAATTATATTAAATTATATTAAATAAAGAAATATGGTGTATATAAAAACGTTGGAAAAAAACGTCCGTGCTAAGAGCAAAAGCCTACCGGTTTGTATTCAATGTCTCTTTAAACCAAGAGAAGGAAAGTATAATTTAAGAGGGTTATCTATTCTTAAAACATGTAAAAAAAGAGCGGCTGGGTGGCGCAGCAGAGATTGCGCTCGTCACCAATGCAAGAGACTCCGGTCTCAAATCCGGGTGTCAGCATTGCCTCCGGCTTGGGCCGGCCGCCTGAATGCCTTCTACAACAGAACTGCATTTCCGTGTCTCTGATTGGCAAGGTCATTTATGGTCATGTAACATGTACGCCCAATCGTGGGACAGCAAGTTTCTACACTGGTTAGGCTTAGGCGCTCGTTCGAAGTTGGTTAAGGTTAGAGTTTGTCTTAGAGCATGGCGATTGAACGCCTGCCCTGATTCCGACGGTTAAGCTTAGGCACTCTTTCGAAGTTGGTTAAGGTTAGAGTTTGTCTTAGAGCATGGCGATAGAACGCCAGGTAGTTTGCAGGCTGTTAGACCCGGAAATAGGCGCAGAACTTGCTGTCCCACGATTGGCGCACATGTCACATGACCTGGCCAATCAGAGCGCAAAATTCGAATGCGGAAATGCAGTTCCGTCGTCGAAGGCATACACGCGGGCCGGCCATCATGGGTGGTAATCTGGACGTTGTGGACTGCGACTCCTACAGGTCGGTTGGGAGACGCCTGCACAGCAGAGACAGGAAGTGGCGAGGGTAGTGTGAGCCTCCCACACGTTACACCTCGCCAATGAGAGTCCGCGCTGGCAGGTGAAAAGATGTGACAGGCTGCCTCCTTGTGTACCGGAGGGGACACGTGATGCAAGGCTTCTATCCTCCCTACAACCGACCAGTGGGGGGCATAGTCGAGCAACGTTCAAGACAGGGGAGGGGAGAATTGGAAACACGAAATTGGGATGGGAGAAAAATTGAAAAATAAGGAGAAAAAGTGGATAAAAAAACATGTAAAAAAGTAAGAACTAATGTAAAAGCTAGATGTGTTTAAATTTTGGAAGTTAAACTATGGAATAGCCTTAGTGACGGGTTGAAGTTGTGTACTTCTCAGGGGAGATTTAAAAAAAGCCTTAAAAAGGTAAAATAATTCAGGAGTACAGTTTTGAGTAAAACATCATTTTTTCCCCTCTTATCTTGCAGCATATTTTAAGTTTTTTTATATTAAAATATATTTAGTTTTTAAGAATTGTAAAGGATAGGCAAAAAATAAGCATGTGCCTCCGCCTATTCCTAAGAGGACACTACCAATTTAAATAAAAAAATGTCAACCTAATGCACATGTTGATGCTGCGGGCTGCGAGGCCCTGACTGGCAGTGGGTGGGCAGCCGCTGGATCCCCGCTCTCTAGGGACATATAATCCGCCCTGACCCCTATGTGGCTGCGGTCAATTTCACACTCTTAAGAGTCTGGTCTAATGTCTACTCACACTCACCACACTATTACTGGCACTGTGCACACGCACACGCACACACACACACACACACACACACACACACACACACACACACACACACACACACACACACACACACACACACACACACACACACACACACACGCAGGCGTGCACTCGCTGACTTGAGGCGAAACAGGTGGGTTCATAATGCCGGTATCTCCTCTTTCAGGAAGACCGCACAAGGAGAAACTGTGAAATATTGCTTTCATATAATCCCATCGATAACACAATAAAAACCGAACGGAAATGAAATAAAAGTCGTCGGAAAGTGATTTCGCCGGCAATAAAGTTGATTCCCATCCGCCGCGGCTGGCTAAATTGGGAGGTAAATTTTTGGCGTCGCTAAAACGCATGACAACCCGAGTGTGAGAGCGAGTGCCTCAGCGCTAAGCGGCCGCACCACCGGAGAGACCGGCGGTCGATACACGCCGAGCAGGAAGCACCGGGGAGACCTGACGCATCCGCAGGTCAAGTTGGACTATTTCAGAAACACTACTCCTCACCTTCAAAACCCTCCATAGCCTATGGACTTTGTATTTGTTACCCGTGGTTGTATGTCCTGCATATTCATACTGATGCTTATTCCCTGTGGTTCTTTGTTTCTCTGTTCATTTGTTTTGCTCATTGTCAGCGTCTTTGGGTTCTTGAAAAGCGCTTTATAAATCAAATGTATTATTATTATTTGTATATCATGCCAGTTAGGGCACCTTGTGTCGACCGTTTACTTTTGCTCGTACTACCAAAACAACCGTATAGAATATATTCAGATTAAAATGCTTTCACATCTAATATAACCGATAGGGCATACAGACCCTTATCTGCACCATTGTTTTATCATATTGTTTATTTGTTCTCATATTTGTATATTCAGCCTATATTTATGACTTTCTTCTATTACCCTGTACCTCCCCTCCCCCCCGATGCTGCTATGACACCTGCATTTCCACAAGGGGATCAATAAAGAATCAAGAATATCTTATCTTATCTTATCTTATCTTATCTTATCTTATCTTATCTTACCTTACCACGTCTCACTTTCTAAAGGTGTATTGATTGAAAGTCAAGGTGGTATTAATGCATTTGATTGTGACACACAGAGAGACTGATGTTGTGAATACTATTGTGATTCCATACATGGTGTTGCTGTGTTATATGTATTGATGTTTGTAACACAAGGCTGCATTAAGATTTTCCCATCAGGGATAATAAAAGTTGAATTAAATTGAGCTGAATAGAAGATACGTGGGAACATGCAGCCTTTCAGAATGCTGACATTTAGAAGGCTAAGAAAATAATGATGCACTCGTGAAACACTGTGTTGACTCATCTTACTGGCCCTGCTGTTTTGATCATAAATCGACCAATACAGACCGTATTAATTAATGTTGTGTTTCTTTTTCCAATGTAGCCATGAGTAAAGACCTTAACCCTATCAAAACAGCAGTCAAAGTGTATATTTTCAGCACTATGTTTGTTTACCGATGTTTTTAAGATTGACCGAAAATAAGAATTTATCGAAAAAATGCTAAGAAACTCAATGTTTTCATGGTAATATTCACCAGCAAAGATGCTAAATAAATCATAATTTATATTCTCCTTTGTTTCATCACAATTTACTCAAGCCTAGTAACAGACACAATATTTCTGACATTGGGAATACATACCTCCAGGTCCCTAGATGTTCCTAGATACCAAGAACATGCAGATTGACCTTGTAGAAGTGGAGCAATCTTCCATTTACTTGGGCATGTACCTTTAGGCGGAATTTCTGAAAATAGGGCTACAGCTTAACACGTTAATGATGTTGCAACAGGCCGTCTGTATCGATCTACATTTTGACTGTTGTGAGGGGTTTAAATACAAAATTATTAACATTTTAACCAGGGTGGGGGAGCTAATATATATATATATATATATATATATATATATATATATATATATATATATATATATATTTTTTTTTTTTTTTTTTTTTTTCCTTTTTTTTTTTTTTTTTTTTCAGTGAAATGGCAGCGCTAGTCAGAGAGCAGACATCATTCTGACTGACATCAAAGTGTCTGCTCTCTGGAGGACCATTTGTCTCGTGGCCCCTCGTGTACGCTCACACACTAACAGACACTTTAGCACAAACACACACACGCTGCACACGCTCACACTCAACGGTCACTTTACACAATGAAAAGGTCACTTGCTAGCACCTGAGGAAGCAGAAGCGAAACGCGTTGTGCAAAAAAAAAAGCAAAAAAATCAGTCCTGAGCAGTGGCGAATCCTTATGGAAGCCAACGGAAGCCAGGCCTCCCTATCAAAATATGAATTAACACTATGGTCGCCGAAAACGAGTTTTCACGTCATTCCGAGCCATGCTCATTCTGCCGAAGACGCCGTAACTCGTCTTTGATGTCAATATTTAAAAAATCTGTCATCGAAATCATATTTCCTTTCCGGAGCCCTGAGACACAGTGCTGATCTCCTCTCAACTCTCTAGCGGTTCAAGAGCGCCATCTGGTGGCCGATCGGCAGATCGCCAACCGGATATTAACCTTTGAACCGGTAGTACTCATCCAAATGTGGTCCGGCCACTCGCTATAGCTCCCGCGACTCCATCTTGAAACACTGGATAATAGATCGCTCGCCCTAACTCAATAAACAACGTTATTTGGACGTATATACTATTATACAACCTGGAAATGGATCGGGCATTTCTACATCCCATAATAGAAAAAAATCTGTTCCACGCTCATCTGCCAGCGGCGCGAGGAAGCCACGGTAAGATTCAGCGTTATTGATGAACATATGACCCACTCTGGATGAATCATCTAACGCTGCCCACGGAATTATAACCGATCCCCCGCCCATCCGGTCAACATCAGATGATGCATAGAAACTTCTAGAAGTACGTCCAGTTGAAACTTTTTATCTCGCACAGATTCCTACCAAACTGTATTTGATCATCAATATAATGCATTTAGGGCTATAAATCACGTTCTGAAGAAAGCTGCAGAAAACGATAAAAACATACTTATACTTTAGACCATATTTTAGTATGAATATGTGAATGAAAAAGTTTAACGTTGCTACACCATGAACAATACATATAGGACATTGAATGGGCCATAATAATGGCAATCTAGCAATAGAATTTAAAAAAGTTATAGCCCTGCAAAGAAGGGGAACTTCTCCATGTTAAATAGAGCTGGCAACGGATGGTATATCATGAATTTAACCTTAGGCAATCAAAGTGTTAATACAAATATTAAATAATTTTTTTTTTAATAAATTTTTTTGGCTTCCCCTGTTATTTTACCCACGCGACGCCACTGGTCCTGAGTAGTGTGCGGTCCCTTCTTTTGAAGGTATTCTTCTTTTAGCTTTATATATCTCTCTTGCACTGACCTGCACCTCCAGTCGGGGTCCAACTAGATGTGCACAAGTCTTATTTAGTTTTATATATATATATAAAGTTATAAAAAGTTTATGTTATAAAAAGTTTAGCTGTTTTATTTATTTATAAATAATAATAATAATAATAATAATAATAATTATAATTATATATATATAATAATAATAATAATAATAATAATAATAATAATAATAATAATAATTATTATTATTATTATTATTATTATTATTATTATTATTATTATTATTATTATTATTATTATTATTATTATTATTATTATTATTATTATTATTATTATTATTATTATTTATAAATAAATAAATAGAACAGCCAAACTTTTTGATTTGAGCAATAAATCAGAATTGAACACTAAAGCTTGCAGTGTGAACGCAGCCTCTGATACACTTCAAACAGCACTCGTCTGCTTGGAATACTGTGCTAGCCAAGCAACAGGCACCCAAGAACCCCATCAAGCATGTCAGATCAAGACACAGGATAACCATCAGCCATTCTGTCATAAAATAGAGTGTTGAGGAGCAAATTCCTTAGTGAATTCAATGACATTCATCCACACGTATCTCGAATAAGTGATTAAGTGCAGTGCTGATTAAAAAGTCACCATATCTGAACATTTGACTGATTATGACCCATCAAATGTGTGCTGCGGCCACTGTTAGTGAACATCATTGTAGCCACCTAGTGGTGGTTTTGTGTATAGCTATTTGGGTTTAAGTTTAGTCCTTTGAGCTTGCAGTTTTACTTGCAAGGTGCTTGCATGACAGCAGATGAGAGAGCACACTGGATCACCATTTCTTTCAGCTAAGCCTGTAAGAACATTCCTTCGTTTTTTCTTGTAGTTTTGTGTTATTTATGTAGTTTATGCTTATTTAATAATTTAAACTAGCTAATTGTTAAAAGGCTAAAGCTAAATAGCACCAAGCTAATCAACCACATGGTGGTTTTGCTAGCTGCATGGTATTTGTTCAATCTGTGTATTTCTTCATTACCGTCGCATCATGTTGTGATTATATTTCAACAATGTAATTGTAACATATCCATTTATTGTATTTTCTGCATGTGTCAATAAACCTCAACTTTACATCGGTGTTCTGTGCACTGTTCGCTATCTGCCAAACTAGCCAGCTTACATAGAGCATGTTGCCCTGTGAGCGGCCACTAGGGGCAGAGCAAAAAAAATCTAACCCTGACTAACCTTACTCTCATGCACTTGTCCTAATATACTAACCTACACTGTAACACGCAACACTTTGATGAACATTGTTACTCAGCTGATAGAGTTGTACCCTTCTTGCTGTCTTGTCGTACAGAACTTGTAAGTCGCTTTGGATAAAAGCGTCAGCTAAATGACTAAATGTAAATGTAAATGTAAGAGCAGCTAACGGTCTTACATAGAGCATGTTGCCCTGTGAGCGGCCACTAGGGGCAGAGAAGCTAACGGTCTTACATAGAGCATGTTGCCCTGTGAGCGGCCACTAGGGGCAGAGCAGCTAACGGTCTTACATAGAGCATGTTGCCCTGTAAGCCGCCACTAGGGGCAGAGCAGCTAACGGTCTTACATAGAGCATGTTGCTCCGTAAGCCTCCACTAGGCCCAGAGCAGCTAACAGTTTTACATAGAGCATGTTGCCCTGTGAGCCGCCACTAGGGGCAGAGCAGCTAACGGTCTTACATAGAGCATGTTGCTCCGTAAGCCTCCACTAGGCCCAGAGCAGCTAACAGTTTTACATAGAGCATGTTGCCCTGTGAGCCGCCACTAGGGGCAGAGCAGCTAACGGTCTTACATAGAGCATGTTTCCCTGTGAGCCGCCACTAGGGGCAGAGCAGCTAACGGTCTTACATAGAGCATGTTGCCCCATGAGCGGCCACTAGGGGCAGAGCAGCTAACGGTCTTAAATAGAGCATGTTGCCCCGTTAGCCGCCACTATGGGCAGAGCAGCTAACGGTGAGTGAGTTAGTGACAGCTGCTTCGCGTTTAAAAATAAGATATTTTCTATGCTATTCATTGTAATATACAGCAGGAGCTGTGAGGCGAACAGATATACATGCCGTCACACCAGAAGAAAACGCCAATCAGAGAAGTCGTTCGATGGTTACACAAAGAGCGCTCACTCCGCTGTGTGAAACAAAAACAGGGCAGAATTATGACCGGAATGAATCATCTGACCTCTGGCTCTTTTGTGATAATTTGCGATGGCCACAAGGTCATCTCTGCGCGCTCCTGGAGATGAGGGCTTTTCAATTCATCATCCCGCGCATATTGTTTCTGTCCAACATCCCAAGTAATGAGAATCCTATCAGGTCCTCAACAGAGGGACGACCTGAGACCGGAGGTTAGAAGATGTATAAAACAGACGCTGGAAATCCACACAAGAAGGTGGTACCATTCATACTGTACATGTACAGTTTTAATTAAAGATTTATAAAAAATGCTGCATCGTAAATCACATTAATCAGGGTTGCCCACACCCTGTGCATCCCGTAATTATTCATACATGGTTATTGAAACACGACTGCATAGACTACTCTTTCATTTTGGGTCTGCACACTATTGAAAGGAACATCTGCTAGCGTTGGTGTATATTTTGCGGCAAGAGAAGCTCATTCTCACATCGGGTTTGGTTTATATGCATATCCCAAAGCCTATGCGGGTGTAAAAATAAGCATTATTTTTTACGGGTACCGACTCTGGAACCACCTGGTCCTTGGAAATGGCTCATTCAGTCTTAAAATTAAATAGCCTGGAATAAAATACATTTTATCTCTTTGGTCTCTTTTACATCTGGCCGGAATTCACTGCAAATTGAGCAGACGCTGATATTAACTGTCCTGTTTCACCACCCGTATAATCCTAATCACATTCATTTACCACACAAAAAAGGTACCTCAGGGATCGTTACGGAGTGTAGAATGTCTAAAGATGAGTAAGGTACGTTGTCATGGATTTATCAATCTCAAGGTTAATGTCATACTATACTTTACTACACTACATAATACTATACAACACCATACCATACTATACACTATGACTATGCTATACACTACATCATACTACAATATACTATGTTATACATTATAGCATACTATACTATAATATACTATAATATAATATACTACACTCACTGGGGTATATTTAATCATCTAAAAAGTTAATTCATGGATGATAACCATGATACACATTATTTAAAAGCCATGCCTGTTTACATAGCAGGTTGGGGGGTTTCAGGTGCCACACTCCACCCCCTCCCCTCCATTGTGCTTGTGGGGGAACACAGGGTATCTGGTGACAGACAGGAGGGTTTTAAACCCTGGTGCAGCTGTTCAACAGTCCTCACCACCAGGTGAGCCAGACCATAGATATATATTATATATATATATATATGTATGAGCCAGAGAAGCAGGATCCCAGACCACCAGGTGAGCCAGACTATTTACATTTACATTTTGTCATTTAGCTGACGCTTTTATCCAAAGCGACTTACAAGTTCTGTACGACAAGTCATCAGGAAGGGCACAACTCTATCAGCTGCGTAACAATGTTAATCAAAGTGTTGAGCGCTACAGTGTAGGTTTGTTTATTATGACAAGTGCATGACAGTAAGGTTAGTTAGGGTTAGATTTCTTTTTATATATATTTTTTTTTCAGATAATGGTTGAATAAGTGCGTCTTTAGTCGACGGCGAAAGATTGGGTGGGTTTCGGCTGTCCTAACTGGGGTGGGCAGTTCATTCCACCATTGTGGGGCAAGGACTGAGAAAAGGCGGCTTCTCCTTGATGACCCCCCCAGAGGTCGGATAGGAGTGGGTCTGAGGTGGCCAGAAGATGCAGAACGTAGGGGTCTTGAGGGTGTGTAATTAGAGACCATTGACCGGAGGTCGGCGGGAGCGGTTCCCTTCGCCGCACGGTATGCCAGGTCGAGGGCCTTGAAGCGGATTCGTGCAGCAATGGGGAGCCAGTGCAGGTCCCTAAGAAGTGGGGCCGACTTCGGTAGATTTGAGATCAGGCGGGCCGCTGCATTCTACCAGCGGTTAACCGTCTGTAGTGTGGCAGTGTAAGGGTTAAAACAGACGTTTGACTTCAGAAGAGCTTGTGGAGATGCAGCAGTAATGTAATGTAAGTGCATCTACAAGCCGGCTGGCGACCACAGCTGTCCCCGTCGTCCGCTGGCCACACCAGCGTGGTGTCAGACTCCTCGATCACATAGTCTAAATATCATACTTCTGTCCAATAAATAGTTCAATCTTGTATGGAATCTTATCATTTATACAAGTGAAAAGGTTCACCAATGGGATGATCTCACCAATTGATCTCAAGCCCCTCCCTCTTTTCTTGATCCACCAATCACTGGTGCTTCCCTTGGACAAACGACAAAATACTGTAGGTCAATTCCAATGCAACTGATGTTGTGTGATGATGTCTGAGAGGCAGATCACTCCCTTTGTTTTAAGATAATGCTTGTCATTCATTTTGAGAAAACCCTTTGTGTTAAAACAATGACAATGGGCCTCATTCAACAATATTCTCTTATTATTTTTCTTATATTCTTGCTTACCTGTCTGTTAAGAGAACAATAAGAAAAGCCACCGCCACATTCATCAAGCCGTTCTTAAAGTCCAAATCTGTTCTTACCCAGGTTTTTTGAATGGTGAATCTCACTCATTCTAAACTGGATGCGTGTTCTCGCGCAAGTCATTTGCATACAGAGACACGCCTCGCGGGCTCATTATAATACGAGAGCCGTGGGTCTGCATCGGATCTCCCGGCCGTATTCAAGCGCTGGAGCGCTTTGCGATGGATCAAAATGAGATAGGAATCAAATGTATTGTCATCATACAGCACCTATAGCCATATAGTGGAATATACTGTATTAATATAGTAATATAATAGTAGTTGGCTAGTTGCACGCTTCTGGCCACCTCCCGCAGTGCGCGCATACACACGTACTGTATACAGTATGTGCAAAATTAATCGTTCCAGCAAAGTACTGTAGGCTTTGTCAATACTGAACGACGTTGTCAAGAGCCAATCGCACAGGTTGCCACTCATCTGGCTCTGCAAATAGATCTAGAGTCTGAATATCTCCGCATATTTAGCCTGATGACTGGCAGTGTGCATAGTACAGTGCATGC
The DNA here is from genome assembly GCF_963971535.1 of Notolepis coatsorum. Taxonomy (NCBI): domain Eukaryota; kingdom Metazoa; phylum Chordata; class Actinopteri; order Aulopiformes; family Paralepididae; genus Notolepis; species Notolepis coatsorum. The sequence goes on from NC_140173.1 coordinate 54,675,897, forward strand.
TCCAAGTCAAACTGGATGACACATCTCTCTCAAATCCATTCTGAGAACGGAACGCAGTGCCAGCAACGCGGGTCTTGATTGATTGAAAATTGTATTAACAGATTGCAGAATGGGTACAATACAGTACAGCTCAATACACACAATTGTTAAGGGGATGGAGACCAGAGAAAGACTTCTTGTTTACATCAGAGTCCCCCATTTTCAATTCATCATAACATATATGACATACATGACATACAGATAGACAGTACTACTACATCTATACATTTATGACATACCAGATCTACAAATACAGTACTGTTTGTGATACAAAAAGAGTAAAATCAATCTCTAAATATGCGTTCTATGCTACGTATACAGTACTGCATATCTGTATGTCATGTCATAAATGGCATGATATATATCTGTATATCTGTATGTTGTGTATGTCATAAATGTCATGATGAATTGAAAATGGGGGACCCTGATGAATGAATGAATGAATGAATGAATGAATGAATGAATGAATGAATGAATGAATGAATGAATGAATGAATGAATGTAAACAAGATGAAAGTATTTCTCTGGTCTGCCTCCCCTTAACAATTGTGTGTATTGAGCTGTACTGTATTGTACCCATTCTGCAATCTGTTAATAAAATCTTCAATCAATCAATGGCCTGGGCGGCCAGAGAATAACTGTTCTAACAGCGATATATAATACATTTCAGACAGAACGCACACAATAAGTTATTATTATTATTATTATTGAAAAGTTCTGTATTTTTAAAGTCGTATTTGGGGGCAATTAACCAATGGTAGGCTTTTTTATTTTTGTATTTGTTTGGGGTAATAATTTCTTATTTCAGTAAGAGTGCTCTCGACCACTCTTATAATTTGTTCTTGCCTGAGAAAAAAAGCAACAATAAGAAAACCTTGCTGAATCCCAGGTAAGAACAAAGTAAGAGGAAATGCTAGTTAAGAATGAAATATGTTCTTATATCGCTTCATGCATGAGGCCCATTGTCTTACACTTTCACTTGTTTCAACCAAATAAAAAACAAACTTACTTACAATATTACAGTATCTGTTAGTAACTGATTTAAAAGCATTGCATCACCATAGATATAGAGGGTTCGTGAGTTTTGCAACAAGGAGGGATAATTTAACAAAATACACACATGACCCAAACATACAATTTCAAAACAAATTCTCAACACACACTAGTGGTATTATTAAATCTCTCTTTCAGCATCTCTCCATCTTCAAATCTAATGTATCTCATTCCAGCTGCAATGTGTCCAACATTAAAACCTTGAGCTGGAGCGCAGCAAACAGTAGTACATTAAATCAGGGAACATACATACATAAAAAAAAAAAGTAGTATCAGTGGCAGCTTGGTGTCTCGTGGGTCTCAGCGTGGAGAACCATTACCCATTCCTTGTCCCTCCTCCAGGGGCTCTGACAGGGGTTGCTGGGCACGCAAGGGTGACACAACCGGGAGGACATTGAGAAAAATAATTGGTAGGTCAGATTTGATAATTGGTCCACTCCAGCGAAAAACAAGCTCTTAATTGGTGCCGGGCCATTTGGTGGATTTCAAGGTAAAGTGTGAAAGACCTCATTATCTATCCTTCTCGTTGCCGCTGTAGAGGTGGTGGTAGTAGTGTTGGTGGTGGTGGTGGTGGTAGTAGTGTTGGTGGTGGTGGTAGTGTTGGTGGTGGTGGTAGAGGTGGTAGTGTTAGTGGTGGTGGTGGTGGTAGTAGTAGTAGTGTTGGTGGTGGTGGTGGTGGTGGTGGTGGTGGTAGTAGTGTTGGTGGTGGTGGTAGTGTTGTTGGTGGTGGTAGTGGTGGTGGTGGTAGTGGTGTTGGTGGTGGTAGTGGTGTTGGTAGTGGTGTTGGTAGTGTTGGTGGTGGTGGTGGTAATGTTGGTGGTGGTAGTAGTGTTGGTGGTGGTGGTAGTGTTGGTGGTGGTGGTAGTGTTGGTGGTGGTGGTAGTGGTGTTGGCGGTGGTGGTAGTGGTAGTGTTGGTGGTGGTGGTAGTGTTGGTGGTGGTGGTAGTGGTGTTGGTGGTGGTGTTGGTGGTGGTAGAAGTGTTGGTGGTAGTGGTGTTGGTGGTGGTGGTAGTGTTGGTGGTAGTGGTGTTGGTGGTGGTAGAAGTGTTGGTGGTGGTGGTAGTGGTGGTAGTAGTGTTGGTGGTGGTGGTAGTGTTGGTGGTGGTGGTAGTGTTGGTGGTGGTGGTAGTAGTGGTGGTGGTAGTAGTAGTGTTGGTGGTGGTAGAAGTGTTGGTGGTGGTGGTAGTGGTGTTGGTGGTGGTGGTGGTGGTAGTAGTGTTTGTGGTGGTGGTAGTGGTGTTGGTGGTGGTGGTAGTGTTGGGTGTGGTGGTAGAGGTGGTAGTGTTTGTGGCGGTGGTAGTGTTGGTGGTGGTGGTGGTAGTAGTGTTGGTGGTGGTAGTAGTGTTGGTGGTGGTGGTAGTGTTGGTGGCAGTGGTAGTGTTGGTGGTGGTGGTAGTGTTGGTGGTGGTCGTAGAGGTGGTGGTGGTAGAAGTGTTGGTGGTGGTGATAGAGGTGGTGGTGGTGTAGAGATGGTGGTGTAGAGATGGTGGTGGTGGTAGTGGGAGAGTTGGTGGTGGTAGATGATGTGGTGGTGGAGGTGGTAGAGGTGGTAGAGGATGTGGTGGTTGTGGTGGTAGAGGTGGTAGAGGTGGTAGAGGAGGTGGTGGTAGAGGTGGTATAGGCTGTGCTGGTGGTGGTGGTAGAGGTGGTAGATGTGGTGGTGGTAGAGGTGGTAGATGTGGTGGTGGTGGTAGAGGTGGTGGTGGTAGAGGTGGTAGAGGTGGTAGGTGTGGTAGAGGAGGTGGTGGTAGAGGTGGTGGTGGTGGTGGTGGTGGTCAGTGATGGGAATAACGGCGTTATAAATAACGGCGTTCATTTTTTCAGTAACAAGTAGGGATGCTCGATATTGGCCTTATTGGATATTGGTAGAGGTGGGCGGTTGTTCGAAAGCCACTAGAGTCTGACACAGCCACAACACAAGTGACTCAGTCAACGTGAGACCGCGGGTCTGTGTACGTTTTGATAGTTTGTTTGGCGAGCCCAAATAATCCAAAACGAATCCAACAAACAACACAAGCGAGCAGTCAACGACAGACCGCGGGTCCATGAGCGTTTTTTGTTCACTCTTGTGTTAGTTGTGTTGCAGCGCAGGGCACTGCAGTAGTGGAGGCTCTACTCTGCTGACATAGTGCTGCACTTCCTGGTTTAATAGCACAGTCTTCAGGTGCTCAGAGATATATATCTGTATGTCATGCATGTCTTAAATGTCATGATTAGATTTGTTTAGATGATTAGATTAGATTCTTATATCTGTATGTTGTGTATGTCATAAATGTCATGAATTGAAAATGGGGGACCCTGATGTAAACAAGACGGAAGTCTTTCTCTGATCTGCATCCCCTTAACAATTGTGTGTATTGAGCTGTACTGTACTGTACCCATTCTGCAATCTGTTAATTAAAATGTTCAATCAATCAGTATATATTTGTTATTTATTTTTGGTATAGTGCTTAACAAGCATAATTTAATGTTGCCCAGTTGTGGCCTGTTGAGGGGCAATACATATCAAAAGTTCCAAAACATCTATTGTGTTTGTATTTGTATGATCCACTATATAAACATAGTAATTATAATATCTACATACATGGCATTTGATTGGAGGCTAGTCTCACTTTGTCCCACAGCAACATTAAAATAGTTTAGATTTGTGTATGTTGTTTATGTAAAAACTTGAAAGTAACACAATAGTTACTTTTATCATTTGTAACTGAGTAAGTAATTTAGTTACTTTTTGGAAGAAGTAACTAGTAACTGTAACTAGTTACTTTTTAAAAGTAACTTGCCCAACACTGTTGGTGGTAGAGGTGGTGGTGGTAGAGGTGGTGGTGGTGGTAGATGTGGTGGTAGAGGTGGTGGTGGTGGTAGATGTAGTGGTATAGGTGGTGGTGGTGGTGGTGGTAGAGGTGGTGGTGGTGGTAGTGGTGGTGGTAGAGATGGTGGTGGTAGAGGAGGTGGTGATGGTGGTGGTGGTAGAGGTGGTGGTAGAGGTGGTGGTAGAGATGGTGGTGGTAGAGGAGGTGGTGATGGTGGTGGTGGTAGAGGTGGTGGTAGAGGTGGTGGTAGATGTGGTAGTGGTGGTGGTAGAGGTGGTGGTAGAGGTGGTGGTGGTAGAGGTGGTGGTAGAGGAGGTGGTGGTAGTGGTGGTGGTAGAGGTGGTAGAGGTGGTGGTGGTAGAGGTGGTGGTAGAGGTGGTGGTGGTAGAGGTGGTGGTAGAGGTGGTAGAGGAGGTGGTAGAGGTGGTGGTAGAGGTGGTGGTGGTAGAGGTGGTGGTAGAGGAGGTGGTGGTAGTGGTGGTGGTAGAGGTGGTGGTAGAGGAGGTGGTGGTAGTGGTGGTAGAGGTGGTGGTAGAGGTGGTGGTTTTGGTAGATGTGGTGGTAGAGGTGGTGGTTTTGGTAGATGTGGTGGTAGAGGTGGTGGTGGTAGAGGTGGTGAGAAAATAATATTATTTGGGGAGATGAAGAGGAAGGAAATCAATCTCTGATCTGCGCGAGTCGGAGTGCGGTGCTAAAAAACATGTGAAGCTAGGAGGAGTGCGCATGAGGGCGGCAGGCGGTAAAGCAAATGGTTTGCTGTGTATTTGTGAGTACTGAGTAGGTGTTTGTTGACTAAATGTTCACTCCTGCGTGCGTCTACAGTCATAGCAGCCGTCTGAACCCCCCCCTCCCCGCTAAGTCCGGTCATCATGACTAAGCAGATTCAAGACGCAACATGATGAGAGACGTGGGAGAAAAGCATGTGTGAACAAAAAAGGACACTTTTGATGCATACAAAAGTAGCAAACAAGTTTCAATACTGATTTCCTGAAAACGAACTTGTCTTCACCTCTCTCTCTCTCTCTCTCTCTCTCTCTCTCTCTCTCTCTCTCTCTGAGTCTAAAGCCCTGAGTCTGAGTCTAAAGCCCTCTCTATCACCTGTGATAGTAGTGAGTGTCACTCCCCTCGTGGAGTGCTTTCATCTAGCCCCCCCCCCTGCCTCTGACCCTGCCATCTGGGAGAGCAGATGATACTAATGAGGGATGGCTCCTTCTCCCATGGCACCCAACACACACTGCTCCCATTGTGTTACACTGTCCCTGGTGCTCCCACAGGAGTCACTCTCTCACACACACACACACACACACACACACACACACACACACACACACACACACACACACACACACACACACACACACACACACACACACACACACACACACACACACACACACACACACACACACACACACACACACACACATATAGACAAACACGCACACGCACACACACACACAAGAATACCTGATACTTATTTGGGGCTTCGCTGTTACAATAGCTGCATCAGAGAAGCTTTCAGGAGGCTTCAGTTCTCCCTCCTTGCACCATCATTCTAGTGAAAGGCAGCGCGAGGGAGTGGGAGTAGTGTAGTGTTTTTTTTTCCTCAGGAACTGTAGAGGCCCGACCTCTCGGAGACGTGCGGGTCAGACAGGGCTAATTAGTATGTGCCCCCCCCCCCCCCTCAAATTTCTGCCTAGGGATATTAATGAAGTGATCCATAGGAAAGCAGCTGCTAGCACAGCCATACCCCCCCCCCCCCCCCCCCCCCCAACTGCGCCACCACTTCACCTAGGATGGGAAGCAACTGTGCCAGGGGAGAAGACCATATAACCCCCCCCCCCCCCAGCCCCCCCGGCAGCGTGACAGCTCCCGATCGATGCCGCAGGGAGTGAGAGGGCGTGTGTGTGTGTGTGTGTGCAGCTGTGTGTGTATGTATCGCCATGCCAGGAGAGGGTGACAACTGCCTGGCTCTGTGTACCAACACACCGCAGAGATATATAATATACTCCCATGGGAGTGAGAGAAACATGTGTGACCGTTGCCCCCTTGCTATAATATATCTCCCCTTTCCCTGCGTCTCCCCGTCTAGTGTAAAGCACACTAGAGGCTCTTCATTAGGGAACCAGAGGTGGCACGTTCCCCCGTCATTCTTTTCATACAAGGGAACCACCGACTCCACCTCTGAAAATGGGGGACCCTGATGTAAACAAGACGAAAGTCTTTCTCTGGTCTGCATCCCCTTAACAATTGTGTGTATTGAGCTGTACTGTACTGTACCCATTCTGCAATCTGTTAATACAATTTTCAATCAATCTTCACAACCAATACCCATTGACCACATTCACACGGCGGCCATTTTGCTCTCACGTCACGCTCGGGTTGGGATCCCTTTCCACGCTGTTCCCAACAGACATCCCAACCTGAGCATGACATAAGAGCAAACGGCCACCCTGTGATGGCCGAATATGAATATTGTCAATTAGGAGCAGTAACACATGTTAGCAACTTGTGATTTTATCCATCTCTCTTATTAAATAATGTACTGTATATCGACCATTTGACCTCTGGAGTAACTATATACGAAAATGACTGAGACGTAGGGTGAACAATTCTCTCTCCATTAACCCTCGAAAGCCTAAATGCTCTGAAACGGAAACGACGCGATAAAAAACCAATCTGCCTTGACAGCACTGACTGGAAAATAGTCTTTGATAATGCGATGGGCAGATTAGACACATAGCCATAATTTAAAACATAGATTAGGCGATATTAACGTTAACATTGGCGCCGATGGTGGCATTCAGCAGGTAAAAAGGAAAACCAGGCGTGGCGCTCAAAGTGTTAACAACAGTTATATATCGTATGGCTATCGCGTCCCGCTCTAGCCTATTGAGATACTGTACCCCTTATCTCCTAGTACCTACTGTACTCCAATATGAACAACTTAATGCACCCATACCTGATCAGGCCCCGCCCCTATGGAGGCGTAGCCTATATAACCATGGCTATGGTCACCAAACACCCTTCCTCTATTTTCGTCCCATCGTATCGGCTGCGTGCACCGTATGTAACTAGCAGGATGAAAAGATCAGAGAAGATTCATAATGTTGAAAGCTTACCGGGGGATTGCTTTTCCCTGGCTTCTTCGGAGCTTGTTTCAGCGACACATGAGACCTGTTCCTCGGCTGACGACGGCAGACCGAGGGGCAGCGTGCAAGGTTTGACTAGCAAGTCGGCTTGTACAAAGGTGAGGTCTGTGTCAGTAGGCATCAATGTCGGTGTTGGTAATGCTGTGGAGTATGTTTCGGCGCCAGGGCCGGGGCGGCTTGGCGATCGTTCCACTGCAGTGGACGATTTCCTGGCAATCCTGGGGCATGCTGTTGACACTAATGCTGCTACTGCTACTTCTGCTAATGCTGATGTTGACACTGGAATGTCTAATAATCCCCGCCGCGGGATACCGCTTTTCCCTCCTCTTGCCAGCTTCATTGATGAAGGTCAGTCGGTGGTGGGTGTGGGGGGGTTCGCTGAGTCCTATTTACCTTTTTTGCAGGTAAAGGGGCTAACAACAGGGTGCAGGCCGGGGGTACCGTGGCTAAGCAGCCAGGTAGCTTTTTTCCTGTGCCCAGGTGGGGATAAACAACGTTCCGCTCGGCCGATGCTTGATAGCAAATCGGCTCGGAGGGTGGCAGTATGGACGGATGAGTGGTATACTGCTACAGGATGGCATTTAGCGGCGGCCAGTGTTATGGCTCAGCTGGCTACTTTCCTATCCACAATGGCGTCGGGTAGTAGGACTTTGGGTCCAGCCGGCATTGTAAACATGGTTCATGTTTGTGGTGTTATGGAGATCTTGACTCAGTCGCAAGCTATAACTGCGGGGAGGATTAGGATGCTATCAACTTTGATTGTTAGGCATGTTTGGTTGGAGCAATCTCCTCTTGGGGAAGAGGATAGGTTTTCTCTCCTCACAACTCCTTTTTCCACAGATAGTCTTTTTGGGCGTTCTGTGGAGGCGCAGGCGGTTGTTGATCTGGGTCCTACACCGCCTCACGCTGTGCAGCCAGAGGTGGGAGCACGGTCTCGTCAACGACTGTGGCGAGATCCTCGACAGGCGGCCATGTTTCCCCTGCCAGTGGTGCCCTGGTTGGAGAGTCAACAGGGTACTGCGAGGCCGACAGCCTTGGCGGCCGAGGGATCGGCCATTTTGGGTGAATTCGAGTTTGGTAAAACAAGCCGTCGTCATTTTGCCGCGAGCAGCCCGCTCCCCGTTCAATCCTCTCTCTGTTACTCACGGAAGCGGGGCTCTGATCGTTCTCCTTTGGCTGCGGGCCGCGAACCTTCATTGAAGCGTATGCGGCCCCATTCTTCACTTCTCATGGGGACAGGGGCTGACACCCAGTTGATGGCTGAGCCTGGGTCTGTCCGTGAGAATGTTCCGTCGCGTGGTTCCTACACCACAGGTTGTGGGTGGGAGGAACCTGGTGTTGCAGCTGCCACTAGCTACAGTGGTCAGCTGGGGGACTCGTTGCCTCTTCTGTTGAATGCTCAGCAGGGGTTACCCCGGCTTCGCCTTCGCCAGGCGGGGTATCGCGCTGTTGCCTCCCACTCCCGTCAAACCGGCAGTGGTCTGCAAAGGAGAGGCGAGCGTGATTTGAGTGGTAGCAATATCACTGCAGGGCTTCGGCGTGTAGGAGCCCATGGGGTCCTCATGCCTTGCGTGTCTAGCTGCGGAACAACTCCTCAGCATGCGCTAGAGGGGTGTTCAGGGGGGGGGGGGTGTGTGTCAACACGTTTGATGACAGCTTCTCCCGTATCAAACCGGCCCTTTCTGTCGGGGTCCCCCCTTGGGTGCGTCGCACAGCGGGAGGGACCGGGCCAACTATCTACTGTTCCTTGCGGCCCAGCGTCAGTTGACGGCGGGTGCGCTGTGGGATTATGTTCACATATGGCGACAGGAATGCCGTCTGACTCGGTGGATGGGGAGAACATTGGAGGTGGGGCTTGTTTTGCAGTTCGCACAACCCCATCCTCCGTTCTCAGGTTTGGTGCCGACCCTATTGTTAGGGTCAGACGCAGTGATAGCCCTGGCCGACGAGATCCAATCTCTGTTGGCGAAGCAGGCCGTCGTTGTGGTCCCGAGAGAGGACGCAATGTCAGGCGTCTACTCCCGTTATTTTCTGGTACCCAAGAAAACAGGGGGGGTCAGACCTATACTGGATCTGTCCGCGTTCAATCGGTTGATTGTAGCGAGACCATTCAGAATGTTGACTGTCAAACTCCTTCTGCTTGCTGTCAGGAGGGGAGACTGGTTCACCTCCATAGACCTGAAGGATGCGTATTTTCACATCCCCATTTACCCTCCTCACAGGAAATTCCTACGGTTCCTTTTTCAGGGCGTAGCTTACGTGTACCAGAGGATGCCGTTCGGTTATTCTCTGGCTTCCCGCACATTCACCAAGTGCATGGCGACTGCTCTGGAGCCCTTACGTCGTCGGGGGTTACGAGTTCTATTCTATCTCGACGACATTCTACTCCTCAGTCGTTCAGAGGAGGTTGCCAGGTCTCATACTCGGCTGGTGGTGGAATTCCTCACCAGCCTGGGTTTTGCTGTGAATTGGAAGAAGAGTACCCCTCTTCCCAGTCAACAGGTGGAGTACTTGGGCTCGACATTGCGGTCGAGGCCCATGATTGCAACCCTCTCGGAGCAGCGTCGGGAGGTTCTCCGTCACGCGCTCGGGGGTTTCCGTCTGGGGGGGACGCCTGTATCAGTTCCGCAACCGTTTCCATTTCCGGGGTAGGCCTAATTGGCTGCGACACTGGCACGTGACCCGCCGCGGCCACGCCCCGCGGAAGCCCCAGGACGCGGCAACGCGAGGCTGCTGTGTTTCACCGCCGCTTTAGCAAATTGTCATCACTTTCCCCACTGATACTATGCAATGTACTAATATACAATACGGCTCACTTTTCCCACTTCAATGACAGAGCCGCTGTTTAATAATATTGTCGCGGCGGAGCTCCGTCACGGCAGCATTATGTAGCAGTAATCCCCCCTTTTTTACCATCGACAACTAGCTCAACTGGCAGCGCTGCCTTGCTGTGGATCCTGCGGTCCGTTGGTGACAAGTTTGATTCCCTTAAACTTTTTTTTTTTTTACGTGCATTCTTTCGCCGGTTAAGTTTAGGCATGTTAACTTTAAGCATAGTATATTGTATGGTACAGTAACAGTCTCTGGAGCGCAACAGTAAGAAGCATTTGCACTGCAACGCATACACCTTACTGTAAATTGTACCTCATCCCATTTCTGCTTTGCACTATAGCGTATTGTATATTGGTACATTGCATTGTATATTGTATGGTACAGTAACAGTCTCTGGAGCGCAACAGTAAAAAGCATTTGCACTGCAACGCATACACCTTACTGTAAATTGTACCTCATCCCATTTCTGCTTTGCACTATAGCGTATTGTATATTGGTACATTGCATTGTATATTGTATGGTACAGTAACAGTCTCTGGAGCGCAACAGTAAGAAGCATTTGCATTGCAACGCATACACCTTACTGTAAATTGTACCTCATCCCATTTCTGCTTTGCACTATAGCGTATTGTATATTGGTACATTGCATTGTATATTGTATGGTACAGTAACAGTCTCTGGAGCGCAACAGTAAGAAGCATTTGCACTGCAACTCCGAAACAATGCTTAAAGTTAACATGCCTAAACTTAACCGGCAAAATAATGCATGTTAAAAAAAAAAAAAAAAAAATGTAAGGGAATCAAACTTGTCACCAACGGACCGCAGGATCCACAGCAAGGCAGCGCTGCCAGTTGAGCTAGTTGTCGATGGTAAAAAAGGGGGGATTACTGCTACATAATGCTGCCGCGACGGAGCTCCGCCGCGACAATATTATTAAACAGCGACTCTGTCATTGAAGTGGGAAAAGTGAGCCGTATTGTATATTAGTACATTGCATAGTATATTGTATAGCGTATGGTAACTCAGTGGGGAAAGTGATGACAATTTGCTGCTGCAGCGTTGAAGGCGGAAAGCGGCGGGGAAACACAGCAGCCTCGCGTTGCCGCGTATCAATGTGTTGGAGTTGAAGGCGTTCCTCCTGGTCCTCAAACGGTTCGACCACCTGGTGGTAGGCGAACACGTTTTGGTCAGGACGGACAGTATGACGGCGGCGGCGTATATCAACAGGCAGGGTGGGACTCGTTCCATCCACCTGCTCCGGGCGGCGGTCGAACTGTTGCTATGGGCCTCCCGCAGGCTGCGTAGTCTGAGGGCGCTCCACGTTCCTGGTACAGAGAATATGGTGGCGGATATGATGTCTCGGGGCGGTCCTCGTTACGACGAGTGGGAACTCCGCCCCGACATAGTCAGACAGATCTGGGATCGGTTCGGGGAGGCCTCGGTAGATCTGTTTGCGTGCCGACGCTCTCACAAGTGCCCCTTGTGGTTCTCGCTCAGTCAAGCAGATCATCCCCCCTTGGGGGTGGATGCCTTCTCGACCTTTCCATGGCCGCCCGGTCTTCTGTACGCCTTTCCTCCTGGACAGCTGTTGAGTCAGCTGTTGGAGCAGATACGGAGGGAGCGCAGGACGGTGATCCTGGTCACGCCGGACCGGGGCACGGCAGTGTGGTTCCCGGTTTTGATCCAGCTTCTGGTCGCTCCTCCTTGGGTCATTCCGTGGTCAGCGAAGGCCCTCTCACAGCGCAACGGATTACTGTTCCAGGCTCCGGTGTTGGGCCAACGCCTGTTGGTGTGGCTGGTGGGAGGGTGAGTCTGGAGAGGATGGACCCCTCGGTGGTTGATACCATCCGGTGTGCGCATGCTCCCTCCACTGTCGCGGTTTACGCGGGCAGATGGCGTGCGTTCCAAGAGTGGTGTAAGGGGGGGGGCTGGGACCCAGTCTCCTGCCCCCTGGATGCTGTCCTGAGTTATCTCCAGTCTCTTCTTGATAGACTGTCGGCTTCGACGGTGAGGGTATATGCGGCAGCTATATCCTCCTATCATGAGGGTATTGAGGGGACTGTTTTGTTCAGCCACCCTCTTGTGAAGCGTTTCCTGCTTGGCGCTCGATGCGTTAAGCCGGTGCAACGCTCCTTGGCTCCGACTTGGGATCTTCAATTGGTCCTCGGTCGGTTGTCCTTGGCCCCGTTTGAGCCGCTCGAGCAGGCGCCGTTGGGACAGCTATCTTTCAAGACTGCGTTCCTACTGGCTGTCACTTCCGCTAAACGCGTAGGTGAGCTCTGTGCTCTGTCGGTACGTCCAGAGTGCCTGTCTTTTCGGGCCGATTGCGGTGCCACTCTGCGACCTAATCCTGCTTTCGTGCCTAAAAATATCCGGAGTTCCTTCCGCTCCCGGGATATTGTGGTTCAGGCGTTTCGTCCTCCTCCTCACGCCAGTGAGTTGGATGCGGCCCTTCACCTGTCATGTCCAGTCCGTGCTTTGGGAATTTACCTCAGCCGTACTCAGGACCTCAGGGTTACCGATCAGCTTTTTGTCTGTTACGGTGGGTCTCGTGCTGGTAAGGCACTGTCGAAACAGCGCCTGTCCCATTGGTTGTGCGAGGGCATTACCCTCTGCTACACATTGGCTGGGCAGGATCCCCCTGGGGGTGTCAGGGCGCACTCCACTCGTGGGGTGGCTGCCTCTGCCGCTCTCCAGGGTGGGGCCTCGGTGGAGGACATCTGTGCTGCAGCTTCATGGTCCTCCCCGGGCCCCTTTGTAAGGTTTTACCTCATGGACATGACCGGGGGTTCTGTCTCCCAGGCGGTTCTGGGGTCTGTGGCCTTTCCTGCTTCCCGTCCTTTGGTAGGGTAGCAGGAGTGTGTGGGTATGGGCCTCAGTGTGTTAAGTCACACGTGGTTCCGCCTGTGCGGTGTGTTCAAGGGGTTCTAGTTCTCCCTTGTTCGCATTCAGGTCGAGTTGACTGCGCCCCCCCTTCGTTAGGAAGGATGGGGTGACAGGGCTCCCCGCACCCCTTGATGTGGGCTTACGGGTCCTCAGGGGGTACATCTGTCGGGTCTCGCGTCCGCTCTACCCCATATCTCAATAGGCTAGAGCGGGACGTGATAGCCATACGATATATAACGATAGGTTATGTATATAACCTAGTTATATTAGTATTGGCTGAGCGTCCCGCTCTACGCGGCCCTGAGTTCCCTTTTGAGGGATCTTTTGCTGGGACGAGATTTGGCGTGGAAGAGTGTTTGGTGACCATAGCCATGGTTATATAGGCTACGCCTCCATAGGGGCGGGCCTGATCAGGTATGGGTGCATTAAGTTGTTCGTATTGGAGTACAGTAGGTACTAGGAGATAAGGGGTATCTCAATAGGCTAGAGCGGGACGCTCAGCCAATACTAATATAACTAGGTTATATACATAACCTATCGTTAATTCCTTACCAAAATACATTTGCGAATACTGTTTCACTGACATAGATTTACAATTTCCCAGGAAATAAAAGAGATGATTTTCTAGAGCTTACCTTATCATTGTTCCACATTACACCCACAATGTGATTATTGTGAATTAGTGCATTTCAAATTAGAGCCATGTCCTTGTGTTTCTGCATATATTTTCTTTCATGCAATTTTCTATGATATTTATATTATTCTGTTGTTCTATGCTGCTGCTGCTGCTACAAGGCAGACACAATAATTGCACTTGTTTATGCTGTACTGTATGAAAGATGTGACAATAAAATGTATTAATCTGAACAATAAGCAATTAGGCACACAGACAATTAATAACCGTGATAACCCCACCAAACGATTAGTAAACTAATCAATTATAAGTGTGCGCAGACCCTAACAGCACCCACAAATTATGCAGTATCTAACATACAGCACCTACACCGACTACAGTATTAATCCCTCGGACTGGCAGGAAAAAATCTGGGTGGGAAAGTGATTGAATGACCCTCTCCCGTCCCTCAATACCAACCCCAGAAGAGCCCTTGAGCAAGGCACCCCCAACTGCTGAGTTGCTAAGTGGCCAACAGTGTCAGACTGTGGTTGGACTGAGCAGAATGGAACGGGTGTGAATGGAACTGTTTGAATGTGAAGCAGGGCATTGCTGAAAAAGAGCACTGGTAAATAAAGGATAACAACAAAGGAATCCTCTACAAAGACATAAAACAACTGCAAACTGAACCCATGCTGAGCATCAAAGAAAGGTGTTTTGTGTTTTCTCTCTTCGGGTATAATCCCACGATGCCAAGGGTAGTCTCCCTTTAGACGCAGCATATGTTGTTTAGAATTTACCTACTGTATCTCAAACCCTCTTTTCTTAATCCTGCATGCAATCACGACTGTGGCAGAGGACGCAACGGTTGGATGATTGGATGATCAAGAAAAGAGGGTGGGGTTTGAGATTCTAAATCACACAAAACTGCTCCATTTGTTCTCTTTATTTTTTCAACCTCGTCTCCCCAGAAACTACCAAACAACAAGAACCATCAGTCAACAATGTGTCGCTTTGATTAGATGTCGCACTAGAGCACCAGCATTTATCCAATCAGGTGCATTCTACACGGGGAACATACAGTATGGATGGGGTGGTACGGGGTAATATTCTTCACTGGAACATATGAAAGAGGTGGTAAGGGGTGATATTCTTCACTGGAACATATGAAAGAGGAGGTAAGGGGTGATATTCTTCACTGGAACATATGAAAGAGGTGGTAAGGGGTGATATTCTTCACTGGAACATATGAAAGAGGTGGTAAGGGGTGATATTCTTCACTGGAACATATGAAAGAGGTGGTAAGGGGTGATATTCTTCACTGGAACATATGAAAGAGGTGGTAAGGGGTGATATTCTTCACTGGAACATATGAAAGAGGTGGTAAGGGGTGATATTCTTCACTGGAACATATGAAAGAGGAGGTAAGGGGTGATATTCTTCACTGGAACATATGAAAGAGGAGGTAAGGGGTGATATTCTTCACTGGAACATATGAAAGAGGTGGTACGGGGTGATATTCTTCACTGGAACATATGAAAGAGGAGGTAAGGGGTGATATTCTTCACTGGAACATATGAAAGAGGAGGTAAGGGGTGATATTATTCACTGGAACATATGAAAGAGGTGGTAAGGGGTGATATTCTTCACTGGAACATATGAAAGAGGAGGTAAGGAGTGATATTCTTCACTGGAACATATGAAAGAGGAGGTAAGGGGTGATATTATTCACTGGAACATATGAAAGAGGTGGTAAGGGGTGATATTCTTCACTGGAACATATGAAAGAGGTGGTAAGGGGTGATATTCTTCACTGGAACACATGAAAGAGGAGGTAAGGGGTGATATTCTTCACTGGAACATATGAAAGAGGTGGTAAGGGGTGATATTCTTCACTGGAACATATGAAAGAGGTGGTAAGGGGTGATATTCTTCACTGGAACATATGAAAGAGGTGGTAAGGGGTGATATTCTTCACTGGAACATATGAAAGAGGAGGTAAGGGGTGATATTCTTCACTGGAACATATGAAAGAGGAGGTGAGGGCACCAAGGTAAATGTTGGTGCCTATAGGGAATATAGTGGGGTTTTCTCTTACCTATCCCAGGTTATTTAGAGATGCACACAGAGGAATGAAATTGCACGTCTTATAATAGTCCTGGCTGCTCATCCTGTGGAGCATCCAGTGAGACAGCAGAGGGACTTAGAGAGGGAGAGTTCAAGGCCACTACAGTACCTGTGTTACTGTTAGGGGAATTGTTGTGAATATGAATACAGAAAGAAAGATTCAATGAATCTGTCAAGCTCATGACCACTGGGTTTATTTTTTTAGTTTTTCCATGCGGAGCAAAATGGGAGTTCTAAACGAACTTTCAACTTGAGCAGATTTGTTTTATCTCCTCCCAACTAATTGTCCGCTGCCAATCGGATTCCACCACGCTACATTCAAAAGGTTCTCAACCTTCCCCCTACCTTCATGTCGTCTGGCTCTCGTTCATGCAGGCAGCCACCACCACCCCGGCACAGCCTGAAGGCCCACAGGTCCACGAGGGTCGGTCTCATCGTCTGAAAGGGGCAGAGCCTCGGAGCTCCCTACCATCAACCTGGCAGCCTACCATCACTACAGAGCCTCCTACCATCAACCTGGCAGCCTACCATCACTACAGAGCCTCCTACCATCAGCCTACCATCAGCCTGGCAGCCTACCATCACTACAGAGCCTCCTACCATCAGCCTACCATCAGCCTGGCAGCCTACCATCACTACAGAGCCTCTACCATCACTACAGAGCCTCCTACCATCACTACAGAGCCTCCTACCATCACTACAGAGCATCCTACCATCTAGCTACATGGCAGGCTCTGCTCCTGTGCTCCACGTCAGCAATGGGGCCCAATAATTAGCATTAGTCCTTCAGCTATGCTACCGTCATGCTATATTCTGCACCATCGTTTCATGTATAAATTATCACTTCTATTTGTGAAGTTTTCTTCATTTCTATTTTCAAAATGACGGATGAAGTCAGGAGTCGCTGCTAAGCTATGCCTTGGCTCACATTATGTCACGAGGAAATGTTTAGTCTCTGGAATCATTAAAGGGGACATGCGTTGCTATTCTTAGCACTATTTGGGCAACTTTACACAATTCCTGTGAGTCTATTGAAGACATCTGTAAGGTTTTTTTCCAAAAAATGCATTGTTTTATATTTCTAATCAAGTACTCAAAACCATAATTTTTCAGCTTCAAGATTTCAGGCTGTTATGGCCTGGCTCCGCCCATAAGCACTTTGAGTTACAGTCAGTCCACACAGTCTGCAACTGATAGACAGAGAGAGATAGAGGGAGAGAGAGAGAGAGAGAGAGAGAGAGAGAGAGAGAGAGAGAGAGAGAGAGAGAGAGAGAGAGAGAGAGAGAGAGAGAGAGAGAGAGAGAAAAAAAAGACAGGCCGTTATTGATAAGGCCTCCTCTCTCCCTCTCTCCCTCTCGGGTGTGCCGCGCAGCAGCTTGTGGGGGGGGGGCCTCCCTTCCTCCCTCTCTCTTCCTTTTTTGTGTGCCGCGAGGCAGGCCCCCCCCCCCCAAGTGCTCCCGAATGCTCTCTATCTCTCTCTCTCTCTCTCTCCCTCCAGAGTGCATGCAGAGTATGAGGAAGTGGTTTCCACTCGCTGTGTACAGTCAGTCTAGGTAGATTGTGGGCGGGCATTAGCTACAACCACAGAGCCAATCACATCACTGTCTGCTACCCAGAGCCTGAGTAACGTCACGCAGGCCTTCAAATCAGGATGGCCTAATTTACTGGAGCAGGAAATGATCTGAGCTGAATCAGAGCAATCCGCCAATATGGTATTTAGACACTAAAACACATTGATACTAACTCTTATTACTATAATACAATGCTAGAGACTGAAAAATGACATTTATAATGCATGTCACCTTTAAATGGTCACTCAACCCTCTAGTTACTGCCGGTATGGGACCACAGGATTCTCTTGATCATCCGCTGAGGTTCAGTCGGTGGGTAAACAATTGCCATAGGGCAGCCAATAATGAAGCATTTTACAGATGTCATGTTCTGCTCGGCCAGAAGCACCTCTATTACTGTAAAGTGTCAAAACCGTGACCCCCCCCTCTCCTTTCATCTCCACAGCTCCCAACGAACACAGCCCGACTCCCAGCACTTATTTCTTCCTGATTGACTCTCTCCCCTCCCTCTCCCTCTTTCCCCCTCTCTCCCTGTCTCTCTCTCCATCTCTCCCTCTCCTATATCTCCCTCTCCTCAGTGGCGGCTCTACCACTAGGGGCGCTTGGGCGCCGCCCCCCCTCAGGCCCTACCCTGGTTATATGAGAGAAGAAGAAAAATAGGTTTTTAGTTTTTAGTTTTATAGCCCTATAAATAATATAAACATGTTTAAAATTAATAATATTTACTCATTTTAAGTATGTTTGTGTTTCCAATGCACAATATAACATTATTATATAAAAAAAAAATCGTTTTCTTGAACAGGAAGTGACTCACTTTTCTTTTTTTTTATTCTTTTTTTGTATTTCTTGGCCCGGGCTAGACGCGATAGCGCTCTGAGTGCGCGTCACGGTTTGATCGCTGTATCCGTCACAGCCAATCAGTGCGTAACGCGTTGTGCGTTGAAATATGACTATTATGTTGGAATCCGGGCGCGATTTGAAGCGGTCTAGCCAGTAGCGTCAAGAATTTCTGTAGCCGCATTTCGCGGAGACGCTCTCTGATTGGCCGACGCCAGTATTTTTTTCTGTAGCAGAATTTCACAGAGACGATATCTGATTGGCCGAATCCAATTTCTAATGTTCCAATTCTAGCTTATTCCTAGGTTGGTCCGTTGGTGGTAGAGATAGTTGTGTTGTTGTGAGATGCATGCAGCTGTTTGTCTTAGAGCGTGCCGTGACTGCAAGTTCTTTAGACTGTTAAGCTTAGGCACTCTTTCAAAGTTGGTTAAGGTTAGAGTTTGTCTTAGAGCATGGCGATAGAACGCCAGGTAGTTTGCAGTCTGTTCGACGCGGAAATGGACAAAGGAATGAAGTACTTGTGTTGTGTGGTGCTAACTGCTAACAAGCTAACACTTGGCTAACAAGCTATATGGCGGATGCAGTCTGGACACAGTGGACAGTGGTCTGGAATACATCAACAGTGGATTATACACTTTATCAAGGCAAGCCCTCCTGCCCTGGACGTGTCAACTAAACAGTGAGTCTCTCTCTCTCGCTCTCGCTCTCTCTCTCTCTCTCTCTCTCTCTCTCTCTCTCTCTCTCTCTCTCTCTCTCTCTCTCTCTCTCTCTAATTTCGCCGCGTGTGGGGCATAACCACTCAGACAATGAATGGTAACTTGTTTAAAATGAAGAGACATACAAATGTGTTTATTATTGAATGGATCTGACATCATCTGAGAGAGAGAGAGAGAGAGAGAGAGAGAGAGAGAGAGAGAGAGAGAGAGAGAGAGAGAGAGAGAGAGAGAGAGAGAGAGAGAGAGAGAGAGAGAGAGAGCGAGAGAGTGAGCGAGAGAGAGAGAGAGAGAGAGAGAGCGAGAGAGAGAGAGCTGTGCGTGTTTGTGTTGGGCTATTGGAAACGTGGTTGCATTTGACTGACTGATCATATATTGATCGATGGCAATGGTGATAATATTCGCCAATGCGTGCCTTGTACATGTTTGCAAAATGTTTGGTATAGCGCCCCTAGTGGCGAAGCATCCACAAGCCGCTACTGCCTCTCCTTCTCCCTATTTCCCCATCCCTATATGTCTCTTTCTCCATCTCTCCCTCCCCTATCCCTTCCTCTCTATATATCCCTCTTTCCCCCTCCCATCTCTCTCCATATATCTCTCCATCTCTCCCCCTCCTCTCCCTCGTTCCCCCTCTCTCCATCTCTCTCTGGCTGAGGTTACACCTTTCGTATCATCTTCGTATTGTTTTCTTATACGCATCGCCGCGTATCGCCGCGACGTCATGCGCCTCGAGTCACACTTTCGTTTTTTTTTTTCGTTTTTGTCACCAGAGCACACTGATGTAGTACACTGCCAAAGCAGTAGGTGGCAGTAGGTGGCAAACATGAAGGCAATTTCAACCAATCAGAACGAATGTGCCAATACACTTCCTGGAAGCTCCAGCAAAATGTCAATAAGGCAGGCGCCTATGCCGCGCCACCATCTTGCTCAATGCAGCAATTCTTTTTTCAGCAAAGCCTAATAAAAGTGCAATAAACAAAACGGATACATTCACTGTGTGTTCTGCCTGTCATTTGTTGATGAAACAAAACTAACATCAACACAAGTGACCACCAAGAGCGGATAGTTTAGGCTAAAAAACGATCGGTAGCATTGTAGCATTGTTAGCTGCATGCTAACGTCAATGGAGTATGCCATTATAACAATATAGCATTGTGGCTAGAAGCTAACGTTAGCTCACGCTACTTAGCCAGCATCAAAACTGATGATATCGCGAGCTATCAGTAGTTAGATAACATTAGAGACAACGCTGTGTGTATTAAACAAAGGTGAATAGATGACTGGGCCATTTTGTTTAATGCTTCTTAAGTTGAAAGAGGAACTCTGAGCTAACAGGGTCTGAATCCTGATAGCTCACGTTAGCCAGCTGCTCATGCCATCGGTAATGCTAGCAGAATGAATGGATGTAAACTTTATTTAACATATTGCATATGGGTACAATACAATACGGCTCAATACAAACAATTGTTAAGGGAATGCAGACTGTTGTAGCTTGGACTGGGGTCCTTATAACAATAACTTGACAACACATGGTAGCTGAAGCTATTTGGGACACGGAGCTCTGTCCCAAACACACACACACACACTCTGCTGTCACCGGAAGGGCACGCAGATGGTATCTACTGCGCATGGGCGTTTTCGCAACAACGGCTAGCGTGCTGACTACACGCTGTTTGTCGACTCGTTTTTTTGCGTATCTCCAAACGCAAACACAATTTTGCGTTTCAGCCGTATCCACAAAAAAACGCCAAAAAACGCGTTTCTGTGTAGATAGGACATGAAACGTCGTCAAAAACGTATAAAAAAAACGCCAGGAATACACTAGTCTAACCATAGCCTCTATCTCTCTATCTATCTCTCTCCCTGCCCCCCACCCATCCTATCCCTCCCCCTCCCTCTCTCTCTTTCTCTTACAACCCTTGTCTCCTGGTCTCCTAGTAAACAGCAGGCTGTAGCACTTGTGTAAACCCAGCTCTATTGATTATGAGTTCTGGGAGGTGACAATAATGAGGCCTCGAGTTCAGGCGACTGCAAACACAAAGCAATGGTGGTCATCCCACGATCCGCTCTGTGAGACACACACACACACACACACACACACACACACACACACACACACACACACACACACACACACACACACACACACACACACACACACACACACACACACACACACACACACACACACACACACACACACACACACACACACACACACACACACGCTGATTAGAGAAGAAGAAGAAGAAAAAATACTTTGTGTTTTATTATCATGTCCTATACCGTCCGCGATAGCATCGTGTCAACTTTGGTATCGCTTGCCGACCGCTCTCTCTCTCTCTCTGCGCCCGCCTTGCTGTCAATACCGACAACCCCTTGGCTCCACCGGGGGCATGGGGCCATATTGACATTCAGCTCAAACTCACAGCTCTGAGTGGAGTCCTTGGGTGTTGCGAATTAATTATGCATGTCCTGACGCCAGGGCGCTGAGCAACACTAGTGCCATCATAATTGAAACAATTGAAAAGACAATACCAGATGGATCAATAATTAGACAGCAGGGGGAGGAAGCTGATCCGGACGCCCCCCACCACCACCCCACGACCTCACACATGGAAGGGGACTTTACTGACACGTCCTGCCCCCCCTCCACCCTTCCTGCCGAAGATAGCTGACAATAGCTTCACATGGTGGATGAGGACTAATGATTCTTCCTGTGCAACATTACAATAGATTACAACGTTTAACAGTCAAGTGCTTAAGTCTTACTTCAACTTAGCATCCTACAATATGTTGGAAAAAGTCATGTATCACATCGTCACCTTCTTATAATAATGTGTTTAAGTTTAAGTGTTCATGAACATCATGGCGCCGCAACGAACGGCTGCCTCTCTGATCGCTCCGTCGAGACTGTGCTTTCTTTTGTTAATTTTTATAGTATTAAGAGTTTTATTTGCACCTACTGTTGGTGCATTATACGTGTATGACCGTCAGTACTTCTAATTTACATGCTATACTATGTTATTTTATTTCATACTTATCTTGTCTTGCACAGTCTCTGGAGCGTAACAGTAAGAAGCATTTTGTATAAAAGTATTCTGTACTTCTGTATGACAACTATTAAAGAAACTTGAAGTAACTTTTTGAGGAAAATTATGTTTTTGCCTAAAAGTCATGACGCTGGCCACCTCTGGTAAAATTGCATCATTAATTGAAAAGATGCAGCTGTTCCTACCCAGTTGTGAAATGATTAATAAATATCATATTCTATAGTTGGTTCAGTTTATAAAAGTGTTTTTCCCCAACATTTTTAAATATGACTTAAGCTATTATTTTAACAAGGTGACGACATGACCCATGAGTATCACGTGTCTATTTAAAAATGGCCATAGAACTGTCAGACACCATTGAGTTGATTGAATATATTTCCTGCCGTGTGAACTTTGTACCTTAGAACGGGGGAACAGGTGGACCGGATGCACCGGATTATCACTGATAATCAAACTGTTAACAAAGAGGCTTATTATTGTTAGATCATAATATGAAAAACTACGTGATTTAATGTTCTATGCCTTACCTTTGCTGCTATCTATTTTATGCTAATTGTATGCTTATTTTATGTCTGCACTTTATGCATTGCTCTTGATCTGCCAAATGTGTGCTAATTGTATGCCTGTCTTTTAAAAAAAAAATTAAATGTTATTATTATTATTATTATTATTATTATTATTATTATTATTATTATTATTATTATTATTATTATTATTATTATTATTATTATTATTATTATTATTATTATTATTATTAATAATATTTGAAGGCTAAAACACTTGGATTGGAGCCTGGCGAGAGGAGTTTTGCTATGCTAAAGTGGTCAGTGAAATGATGGGCTGTACTACATTATACTAGACTAGACAATGTTTAAATATGGGTTGTACAAGAAAAAATGGAACATGCACTTTGTTTACACTTTTTAAATTTTTTGTCTGATGCGTGGATTGGATTTCAGTGGGGATGGGGGAGAGGTTGCTGCTACTGGCCACACCTCTACCAAGAGAGCTCTGGAGTAGAATAGGTTACTAAACTCCAACCCACACATCATAAAACTAAAAAGTAAACTAAGTGCACAACACGAGGCAAGATTTTGACCAGATGGTTGCCAGTTTGATCCCCAGGCTGGAAGGAGAAACACGGGCTGGTTTAGTGAACGAATAATGTTCACCCACTCCTCCAACAGCCATCATAGTGCCCTTGAAATGCCACCAGTAAGAGACTGGTTGTACTGGGCCGCTCTTGGGAATGAACTGTGTGTAACTGTGAGATTTCGTAGCAGGGCACCGCTGATCATACAAGCTCAACGAATCTAACGCAATTTAGCTGACTGTCAAAAGATGACTTGGTGAGCAGAAACAGGGAAGTCCCGTCAGAATCCTGTCACCTTGCATCACGCCTCTGACATTAGCATTATTCCTGGGTGTGTGTCTCGCCCTGAGCAGACGGGGGCGAGTGATCGACCCCCCCCCCCCCCCCCAGTCCTCCACTTTCATAAATCCATACTCTGGGCTCCCAGCAGATCCATTTCACTCACTGGTCTCCTGGCCAGAACGCCGGCTCAAGGTGATCACCATAAAACGGCTGGGGCCCAGGGCCGTTTCTCACCCCGGAGTGTCTTTTAAAAACAGCCCAGGGAACAGAGGCTGCCTGACAGCGCACGCTATCACCAGCACTCCAGTCTAACATGCATCATAAACACTTGATAAGCCAAACATATCCCGGTTTACCACCAACAAAAGGTCCCTACTTCAAAGGCATGGGACACTTAGATATCTGATATCTTTATTATAACGGCTATGTCTTGTATCTTTGTCTGGGGGCATTAATAACAACATCACAAAATAATGAAAAAGAAAATAATGCAATTCCCCCCCCCCCTCAATTATTTGGCGTTTAAGTATGGTGCATTGAGACGAGTTTACACAACAAATAGATAAGATTAAATACATGGATTGCAAAGTCATTTTTGTGTAACAGAATAAGGTCAGATCTAATTGAATCCACAGACTGAAAAGAAAGTAGGCCACGCACAATCGAAGCAGGAGTCTTAACGGGAGAAATTGTCTCATTGTGTTTGATTTGTTTACCCCACGCTGCCTTCCCCTCGTCTGAAGATGGTTATCGATCTCAAACAAACTTGTCCATCCAAGAGCCAGAGTGATGAGCTGCGTTCAGAGTTTTCACCGGCCAATTTGATTCATCACAGGCACAGGTCGTTTTAAACACGGCTCGGTTACATGCCAGCAGAATTGACGGAGCCAAACGACCGCGGCCAAAATCCATCCACAGTTGGCTGCTAGCTAGCGTCAGTGTTGGGAAAGTTCACTTTCTACATGAACTAGTTCAGTTCACAGTTCAAATTTTTTTAAATGAACTAGTTCAGTTCATAGTTCATAATTCTAAATGTTGAACTAAAGTTCATGGTTTCAAAAATGAACTAATTTAGTTCTTTTAAAAAAAAAATGTATTATAGATTTTTCACGTACAGTTACTTACATTACAAAAACACACATTGGGACAAGGGGGGGGGGGGGGGGGGGTCCTCCAGTTCATCTCTACAGTATGCCATCATCCACACCATAAGCAAGCAAAAACAAAACAAAAAGAAAAACAAGCAAAAAGGAAAGCAGACCAAGGCAGGCACTGTACAGTATTGCACTTGCCTCGAGCGCATTCACATGTAGACATACATATATTTATTTTTTCCTATCCTAGGTCTGTCCATACAATGGGGCACTGGGCCTTTAGAAGGATCCGATTTCAGCAGGAAAATAGTCTAATAGTGGGGCCCACACATCCTGAAAGGAAGCGTTGTTGACTCTATGCATTGCACAGTGTCTTTCATGGGGTAGGAGCACACCGAAGATCCCTCTATACCACATTTGTAAAAATGGAGGCTTATCCTTAATCCAGTTTATCAGAATGCATTTTCGGGCTGAAAGTAGAAGTTTATCAAATAGTTTGAATTGTAAACTCTTTTAAATGCATACGCCGACGTGATGTCTAGAGGTAGAGAGTCTGACTCCGACTGAGCGAGTGCTGCTGCTGCTGCAGCTCTCGGCTTCTAATCTGCGCGCAGATTCCTGTTCCACTGCTTGTTGTGAGGAGGAGTCTGATGACGTAGAAGGGGGTGACAGGCTGGTTGCCAGATCGGGTGGTTTTACGCATAATATTTAAGCCTGTTTACAGTGTTTTAACTGAGTTTTCGGCTGAAATGCATTATGAAATATGGCACATCTTTGAACGCCGTTATAATAGAGTGCTCAGAATGAACGCACTTTTGAACTCCGTTACACAGGGCTGAGAATGAACGTGTTCTCAATTACGTTCATTTAGCGGATATACAGTACGTTCAGTTCAAGTTCGCCCAAAATACGAACGCGTTCATGAACGATCGTTCATTGAACGCGTTCAGGTACATCACTGGCTAGCGTTAATTCCAAACCCTGGTTATTGTCGGCCTAAATTACTGTATGCTGGACAGAAATCAATGTATTGTGAAAGTACATCTCATTGTAACAATGTAGACATTTACAGTCCAATCTTGCTTAAAATATGTAAATAAAGTACTAATTGACCACATAAAAAAGGTACATAAGTTTCAAGTTTCAAGTTTCTTTATTAGTTGACACATTTTGTAATAATGTATGTTATATAATATATTTACGTATTGTATAAAAAATGTGTACGCACGTATTATATCAAATTAAACATTTAATTTAGATTAAATAAGTACATGTATTACATATTCAAAAGAATTTAAATCTTTTATGTTTTCAGAAAAACCCTAACCGTAACCCTAACTTCATATCTTAAACATAACCGTTAACATTTGCTTAACTGTAACTAAACACTGCCCACGACTGCAATGCTTGTTGGTTCAACTACAACACGTAAATATATGACTTATGGCTATAACATAAATGTACATTATGTGACCGTGTAGAAATGTAACATGTGGTTTTACATCAGGGCGGCGTGAAGGGAGACCAAGACCATCTCAAGACCAATTAAATTTGAAAAGAGAAAGGTACAGGAGGGAATACTCACTTTAATATCCTGAGAATGTATCGCTTGAAACAGCAATTAAGCCACGCAACACACGAGTCAGGAATAAAGGCCCATGTCATTCGATTATTGAATTCTTTTATTTGCCTTTTTTAATAGAGTCTCATTTCCGCATTTCTCAAAGTGTTGACCCTGAAAGCGCACAGAGGCTCTTGTGTACTGGTTGAGTTCCCCATTAGGCTTTATGTGGAGCCACATGTGCTTTTATGGGAAGGTTAATGGTTTTTAAAGACCCCAGTGAAGTCTAAAAATCCACAGCATTAACAAGCAGCCACAGCAACGTGGGGAGATGCCATTTGCTAACTAACAAACCAACTACACTAACTGGCTAAGTAACTACAGTAACTAACTAAGTAACTACAGTAACTAACTACAGTAACTAACAAACCAACTACAGTAACTGGCTAAGTAACTACAGTAACTAACAAACCAACTACAGTAACTGGCTAAGTAACTACAGTAACTAACTACAGTAACTAACTACAGTAACTAACTACAGTAACTAACTACAGTAACTAACTAAGTAACTAACTACAGTAACTGGCTAAGTAACAAACCCACTGCCATGCTTCCCACCCACCTCTCCACAGCATAAAATAACTACACTAACAAAGACACTGGGGGGGGGGGGGGGGGGGGGGAGACAAAGCATGTCAAACGTTTACCGCCTTAAAAGCCTAATGAGTGGAAGTAACCACAGCTATTTAGTGAAAGGAACATCAAGGACCGGGGAGCACTATTTAGGCAGGCTGTATTCATGCATAATTAGCTGTGAAAATGGCACAACAGGAGTACGTTACTCCCTGTTCTTAATTAGTTTTCATCCTCAATCTGGATGAGAGGTAAACAAAGCCATCATAGATTAAAAACTGGCACTCAGAACTCGCCCCTTTTCTTCTTAAGACGGAGCCACGGTAGCGGCGAGGAGAATGTTGTTGCTACGCGGACCGCCGTCCCGCGGGAGACAAGCGGCGTGGGCTCAGTGTCAGGATGCCTGCGGCGCCGACCCCGGAGCCTCTGTGCCGTGGCCCCCACTGAGACACAGAGTTATTATTCAAACAGAACGAACCGTGCAATTAAATTTCAAGAAAAACAAAAAAACAAGTGCATGTTGAGGGAAAACATTGCTGTAATTGAACACTTCACCCTGACGCGGATGCCGATCCCGCAGTTTGAGCGCCCCTGGCAGGATCAGCGCGCTAACTGCCAAATACTTTGTAAACAGGGTGGAAAATGAAAGGCATCCACGAACTATAGCCTAGCAAAAGTGAGTATTTATTGCTGGTATGTTTATCTCTTGTACCAGGGACTCTGGCAGGTGAACAATGGTAGCTTTTAGAAGTCTTTAGGCATGGCTGGCTGGCTATTTTTAATTTTCTTTTACTTCTGCTGTGAAGCACCTTGAGAGCTCACTGAGTTTAAAGTGTGCTATATAAATGAAATCTATTATTATTATTATTATTATTATTATTATTATTATTATTATTATTATTATTATTATTATTATTATTATTATTATATTACTGAATCCTGGGGATTCTGAGTCACCCGTGGCTGATGGGAAGAACAGGTTCAGGCTCGGCTCATGCTACGCCGGCACAACCTTCTCCACACTCTTGAACCTGACAAAGGAAATAATGGCATCACTTTTTAATGGGTTTACAATAGCAAATACTTGAAACGTGGTGTGATTCATGACGGATTACTTAATGAACATTTATATGACATGTTATGAATCACGGCAGCTGCAGGTTGTTGAGAGCCATTACAATCCCTCCAAATGTGCCCCCACCAGAAGTGCTCCCTCCAACTCGTTCTCCTCAAGCTATCTCACCGTCATAACATGTGTGTTTTCTTAACATAAACCATATTCCAGCAGGCATGTACACAGACATTTTGGGAGGCAGGGGCTCAAACCAAAATGAAAGGACACATCAAAGGTTGGGGTGTATTTTTGCTGTGCTGTCTGGCACTTTACGTCCGTCCGTCCGTCCGTCCGTCTGTCTGTCTCTCTTTTTAGTCAAATTATGGTCAAAAGCACAACATAAATGGAGACAACAGACCACATAAAATTATGAGCTGCTTAAAGCAATCCGTTATAGGCTGAGCAGTAGAGAAGTTGGCACCCCAGCAACAGGTTTCTTACAGTTTCATTAAACAATTGCACTCCAACAAGAAGCGCACTTACGTATTTTGTATTAATCAAGATGAAGAGCTCAACATCAGGCACACTTACAAGCCTGAACACTCACCATGACAGACTACAGTATGCAATATCATCATCATTATGGCAGGTGAACAAATTGCCAAGCTTACAGCAAGTTAAGTTCCTCTCCACTTATTTCCCAATCACTCCCACAGACACAGACTCACAGACACACAGGCTCACAGACACACATTCTCACAGACACACAGGCACACATACTCACAGACACACAGGCACACATACTCACAGATAAACAGACACACAGATACACAGACACACAGGCACACAACCTCACAGCCACACAGACACCAGGCCATGTGAGCGGATCGGAGCGTGAGCGGCGCGGGGAGCGGAGCGGGCGGTTTTGACGTGAGCGAGGAGTGGGTTTTAAAATGGGTCGGCGCGACGTCCGGAGCGAGAGTTCTCCTCCGCTCCAATCCACTCCGGGCCGCTCACACAGTGGTTTAACACTGATGTAATAATATACATGTAGTACAATGCCAAAGCAACAGATGGCGATGTACAAACATGAAGGCCATTTTCAACCAATGAGAATTGAGAAGGGTGAACCTGTGATATCCTGTTCAGGCTTTGTCACTCACAGGATGTTAGAAAAGTATCGACGCCATTGTTGTTGTCATTAGCTTACATGCTAACGTTAATGGCAGCGACCATAGCATTGTGGCTCGGCTAACTATCATCGCTTAATAGAGCTAGTGAATGGATAAACAACGTTATTTAACATTGCAGAATGGGTACAATTACAATGCGGCTCAATACAAACAATTGTTAAGGGGCCCAGGGGGTGTAGACTGTTGTAGTTTGAGCTAATTTACACCATGCTCCAAAAGAAAAAAGAAAAAAAGCCGAGCGATCTGGCGCGGGGAGCGGGGAGCGCTCGATTCAAGGTGAGCGGTGAGGGAGCGGAGAGCGACTTGGGGGCGGGGTCAACATGAGCGATTAGCGGAGCGGACCAAGCTTTAAAGAGCGAAGAGCGGATTTCTCGGCCGCGCCGATCCGCTCACGTGGCCTGACAGGCACACATACTCACAGATACACAGATACACAGACACACAGACACACAGACACACATACTCACAGACACACATACTCACAGACACACATACTCACAGACACACATACTCACAGACACACATACTCACAGACACACATACTCACAGACACATGCCATAGTCTGATACTATGGCGCTGCACCGAACGGCTGCCTTTCTGATCGCTCCGTCGAGACTGTGCTTTCTTTTGTTAATTTTCATAGTATTAAGAGTTTTATTTGCACCAACTGTTGGTGCATTATATGTGTATGACCGTCAGTCAATCATTGACATTGGATTAAGGAAAACTTACCGATTGGATTGCTCTCTGGATCGGATTGCTGAACAACAACAGTGGCCAGCAGAGATCCTTTGTTGTGGCCGTGGCCAAAGCCAGGAGAAGCCGCGACGACGAGGGAAGAGAGCCGGGGTCCGGAACAGACTGAGGTCCAAACGACACAGAACCACATTGCCCAGCATATTGTTGGCCAATGTGCAATCGATAGGAAATAAACTGGACGACATCAGAGCACGGATCCAATTCCAGAGGGACATTCGGGACTGTAATGTCCTCTGTTTCACAGAAATTTGGCTGTCTCCAGATGTCCCGAATCATGCAATAGAACCGGCAGACCACTTCTTTGTCCTCCGCAAGGACCGGACGACAGAGTCACTAAAGACGAAAGGAGGCGGCATTGCCTTCATGATAAACAAGGAGTGGTGCGATATAGGCAACGCAAAGGAATTATCTAACCACTGCTCCCCAGACCTGGAGTTCATCACGATCAAATGTCGACCCTTCTTTCTTCCGAGAGCCAAAGTATAAACAAAGTCTCAAGCGAACGCCGGTGGTCTCGCGAGAGGTTAAGCGTTGGACCGTGACATCAGAGGAGACACTCCAAGCTGCACTTGAATGCACAGACTGGAGAGTATTCCGTGATAACACAGCCAATATTAACGAATACACTGAAACGGTGCTTGACTTTGTCTGTACTCTGGTAGAAGAAACAATCCCCTCTACCACAATTAGAATCTACCCAAATCAAAAGCCCTGGGTAGATAAATCCGTCCGTGAGGCTCTGAAAGTGCGCACATCAGCCTACAACTCCGGCCTGGTGACAGGCAACATGGAAGAACACAAGACGGCAAGATACAACGTCAGGAGAGCAGTAATAGAGGCAAAACGGCGTTACAGGGATAAAGTTGAACTTCAGTTTGAACAGGCTGACTCTAGAGGCATGTGGCAGGGCCTCAGAACAATGACAGATTACAAAGGCACCTCCCTCAAGCTGAACAGTGACATATCCTTAGCAAATGATCTCAACTCCTTCTATGCAAGGTTTGAGGCTGTGAATAACAACACCAGCCTACAAACCACGGCAATGGGGGGGGGGTCTGCTGATGGAGACTCAGTGTTCAGGGTAACAGAGCATGAGGTGAGACGGATCTTTAAAAAAGTGAATATCAGGAAGGCAGCAGGACCGGACGGCATCCCCGGCCGCGTCCTAAAAGTCTGTGCCGACCAACTGGCCCCGGTATTCACTGACATCTTCAACCTGTCCTTGGAACAGGCTGTCATCCCCACCTGTCTGAAGAAGTCCACCGTCATCCCTGTACCCAAAAAATCTACGCCCGCTTGCCTCAACGACTACCGCCCTGTAGCCCTCACCTCCATAGCCATGAAGTGCTTTGAGAAGCTAGTGAAGGGCTACATCTGTTCCTCCCTCCCCATCAACCTGGACCCCCTGCAATTTGCATATCGCCCCAACAGGTCCACGGAGGACGCCATAGCCCATGTGCTGCACACAGCAGCATCACACCTGGACAAGAGGCAGGGGAACTATGTGAGAATGCTGTTCATCGACTACAGCTCAGCATTCAATACCATAGTCCCCTCCAAACTCATAGCCAAGCTCAGGGACCTGGGCTTGAACTATGACCTCTGCCAGTGGGTCTTGGACTTCCTGACGGGCAGACCCCAGGTGGTAAGAGCAGGCAACTGCACCTCCTCATCCATCACGCTCAACATAGGGGCCCCCCAGGGCTGTGTTCTGAGCCCCCTCCTCTACTCCCTGTACACACATGACTGCGTGGCACAGCGGAACAACAACACAATCATCAAATTTGCTGATGACACAGTAGTGGTGGGCCTGATCTCTGCCAACGACGAGAGGGCCTACCTGGAAGAGGTAGAAAATCTGTCACAGTGGTGTCAGGAGAACTGCCTCTCCCTGAACGTCAGCAAAACAAAATAGATGATTGTGGACTTCAGGAGGTCGGGGGTCAAGGACTACAGCCCTCTCAGCATCGACGGGGCACCGGTTGAGAGAGTGAACAGTTTCAAGTACCTCGGAGCCCACATATCCGAGGACTTGACATGGACCACACACATTGACAGTGTTGTGAAGAAGGCACGACAACGCCTCTACTTCCTCAGGCGCCTAAGGAAGTTCCAAGTCAGTCAGAAGATCCTTAGGAACTTCTACTCATGTACAATAGAGAGCATCCTGACTGGCAACATCACCTCCTGGTTTGGGAATAGCACTGCACAAGACCGTAGCAGACTACAAAGAGTGACACGTTCAGCCGAACGCACAATTGGAGGGGGGCTTCCCACCCTCCAGAACATTTACAACAAGCAGTGCAGGGGGAAGGCTAAGAGAATTATTAAGGACTCGAGCCACCCGAACAACTGCCTCTTTGAACTGCTGCGGTCAGGCAAGCGATACCGGAGTCTTAAGGCGAGCACAGAAAGACTCAGAAGAAACTTCTATCCCCAGGCCATCAGGCTGCTAAACGAACAATAAACACTATGCAACAACCATCAAATGCACACAGCACACACACCCACACGCACGCACTCACTTAAACAAACAACACACTGCAGCACCCACTCTCCACACTTTAGATCACACAAACACACTTTATATTTATTGATAAAGGATTTGCACTACAACTCGTACACCTACTGTAAATTGTACCTAAATTGCACCTCATCCCATTTCTGCCTTGCACTATATAGTATTGTATATTAGTACACTGCATAGTATTGTATATTATATGGTAACTCAGTTACGTCTATTCTGCATCGAACATTGTACATATGTCTATACTGAACACTGTGACCTAATTTTTTTACTTCTAATTTACATACTATACTATGTTATTTTATTTCATACTTATCTTGTCTTGCACAGTCTCTGGAGCGTAACAGTAAGAAGCATTTTGTATAAAAGTATTCTGTACTTCTGTATGACAACTATTAAAGAAACGTGAAACTTGAACACAGACACACAGGCACACATACTCACAGACACACAGACACACATACTCACAGACACACGGACACACAGACACACAGACACACAGACACACAGGCACACAGGCACACAGGCACACAGGCACACAGGCACACAGGCACACAGACACACACACTGCATGCTTTCCCCCCAGGGACACACAACTTGAGTGAGTAATATTAAGCTCACAGGTGGGAACACATGATTTGACTCACCCAGTATCTGCAGACACATGGCCAGGAAACATTGTTCCTGTAGGTTTTGCAGAACTCATTAGCCATTCCTTAGCATTTACATGTTGCAGGAGCATGACATGAATCCACTTTAGCAGACTCAGTAGTTTGAGAAACAGTGACACCCCACCACCTCCAGTCCAAGGCAAAAAGAAAAAAACACAACAAAAATAAACAGAACCAACACATCTCTCTCTTCACACACCCTACAGTAGCATACTCTGTCAAAATACCACAAACTGCTGAGAGGCTATGAAACTTGATGGCTCTCAGTTCACTTTAACCACTACAGCTATAGCTACTGTAAGCAGGTTTTTTGAGAAAAAGCATTGCATGCAAGTCATAACCAACCCCAAACAAATAGGTGTACAGAGGGCAAGAT
The DNA here is from genome assembly GCF_963971535.1 of Notolepis coatsorum. Classification (NCBI taxonomy): domain Eukaryota; kingdom Metazoa; phylum Chordata; class Actinopteri; order Aulopiformes; family Paralepididae; genus Notolepis; species Notolepis coatsorum. The sequence continues at coordinate 54,708,831 of NC_140173.1, forward strand.
TATCGTACAGAGGGAAACGTATTGTACAAATATGATCATTATTGTACATCTGGTAACGCTTAAAGCATGTTCCAGGACTATGCTCATGAGACTGTAGGTGACATTAGTGGAACAGAAGGACTGTGAGACGCATCGCTTTGCAACTATAATTACCACATATTTATTTGATAGAATTTCAATAAAAAAAACGATCAAAGATAAACACCAGCCAAACTGGTGACTCTTTGACTCTGAGGGAAAAGGGCAGGGGCTCTAAATGGTAAATGGTGCATTTATAATGCACTTTTATCCAAAGCGCTTTACAATTTGTTCCTCACATTTTCACTCATACATTCACACACCGATGGCAGAGGCAACCATGCAAGGTGCCAACCTGGTTAAGTGTCTCGCTCGACACGCTGCCCGGGAGGAGAGGGGAACCGGGAACCTCCGGAGTACCAGGCGACCGCTCTACCTCCTGAGCCACTGTCGCCCCCCGGACTCAAGCTATCTGTGCAGATGGATGTATTCAAGCATCAGTATCATTCATGTGATAGCATCAGTCTGATTCCTGGCGGTGGTGCGGCTGGTGTGATACGGCGTGTAGGAGTATGAATCTAAAAGCAATAGCACTGTGGAACAGAGGCCTGTCGTGCACGTGATGGACGGCACCCTGAGACCCACAAAACGAAGCCCCGGGACAGCTGCTCCAGAACCTTAGGAGCACTTTTAAATCAAATCAAACAAATGTATTTGTAAGGCCCGATCAACACACGTTAATGTCCCCATGGGGGCCGGACACGTCTTCTTTAAACAAGTCAAGAAGAAACATCACTCACAATAAATCCAGAACAAAACAAAAAACACCATGGAATCCAAAATAAAATGTAAAATAAATTCATTAATAAATGAATGCAACACTCCCAGACATACCCCACGCGAAGGGAAACAAAATAAAAATAAAAGCGCTATATAAAAAAGCAGCCATTTACCATTTAGTGTTGTTATAAAACAGGCGAAACAGCACAAACAGAGCTGTGTTGCATTGATTTGAAATACAGTAGAATAAAAACAAATGGAAAGTGAATTGAACAACTGAATGCTAATTCAATTTTTCATTCATTCATGTGTGTGTGTGTGTGTGTGTGTGTGTGTGTGTGTGTGTGTGTGTGTGTGTGTGTGTGTGTGTGCGTGCCTATCTGTCTGTGCCCCTGCTGGCTGGTGAGCAGCTCTCATTAAGCAGCATGTTGGCAGACAGATGGAGCTGTATGTGAAGAGAGTGCAGTGCTGCATTACAGCCTCCAGCACCTTCTACTTCAAAGCTGACCTTCCATCAGCTCCACCTACATGTACCATCCCCCCTCCGACCCCACCTAAACCCCCCATCCATCATACCCCTCCTAACCCTCCACCTCTCCTAACCAATTTAATCCCCCACCCCACCCCACCTAATCCCCCCGTCATCACCAGCCTCCTCCAAATGCATCACTTTCACTCTAAGGTCCAGACATGCACCCCACACCTCAATCACCCCCCCCCCCCCCCCCCACCCACAACTACCTTTATCACCCCCTACACAATCACCTTTATCACCCCCCCTACAAGACCACCTCTATCAACCCCCCACAACTACCTTTATCACCCCCTACACAATCACCTTTATCACCCCCCCTACAAGACCACCTCTATCACCCCCCTAAACAACCACCTCTATCACCCCCTACACAACCACCTCTATCACCCCCCCTACACAACCACCTCTATCACCCCCTACACAACCACCTCTATCACCCCCCTACATAACCACCTCTATCACCCCCTACACAACCACCTCTATCACCCCCTACACAACCACCTCTATCACCCCCCTACATAACCACCTCTATCACCCCCTACACAACCACCTCTATCAACCCCTACACAACCACCTCTATCACCCCCCTACATAACCACCTCTATCACCCCCTACACAACCACCTCTATCACCCCCTACACAACCACCTCTATCACCCCCCTACATAACCACCTCTATCAACCCCTACATAACCACCTCTATCACCCCCTACACAACCACCTATATCACCCCCTACACAACCACCCCTATCACCCCCCTACATAACCACCTCTATCAACCCCTACACAACCACCTCTATCACCCCCCTACATAACCACCTCTATCAACCCCTACACAACCACCTCTATCACCCCCCTACACAACCACCTCTATCACCCCCCTACATAACCACCTCTATCAACCCCTACACAACCACCTCTATCACCCCCCTACACAACCACCTCTATCACCCCCTACATAACCACCTCTATCAACCCCTACACAACCACCTCTATCACCCCCCTACACAACCACCTCTATCACCCCCCTACACAACCACCTCTATCACCCCCCTACATAACCACCTCTATCACCCCCCCTACACAACCACCTCTATCAACCCCCTACACAACCACCTCTATCACCCCCCTACATAACCACCTATATCACCCCCTACATAACCACCTATATCACCCCCTACACAACCACCTCTATCACCCCCCCTACACAACCACCTCTATCACCCCCCTACACAACCACCTCTATCACCCCCCCCTACACAACCACCTCTATCACCCCCTACACAACCACCTATATCACCCCCTACACAACCACCTCTATCACCCCCTACACAACCACCTCTAGCACCCCCCTACACAACCACCTCTATCACCCCCTACACAACCACCTCTATCACCCCCCTACACAACCACCTCTATCACCCCCTACACAACCACCTCTATCACCCCCCCTACACTACCACCTCCATCACCTCCTACACAACCACCTCTATCACCCCCTACACAACCACCTCTATCACCCCCCCCTACACAACCACCTCCATAACCCACTACACAACCACCTCTATCACCCCCCCCCTACACAACCACCTCTATCACCCCCTACACAACCACATATATCACCCCCCCTACACAACCACCTCTATCACGCCCTACACAACCACCTCTAGCACCCCCCTACACAACCACCTCTATCACCCCCTACACAACCACCTCTATCACCCCCTACACAACCACCTCTATCACCCCCTACACAACCACCTCTATCACCCCCCTACACAACCACCTCTATCACCCCCCCTACACAACCACCTCTATCACCCCCTACACAACCACCTCTATCACCCCCTACACAACCACCTCTATCACCACCCCCCTACACAACCACCTTTATCACCCCCTAACACAACCACCTTAATCACCCCCCCTACACAACCACCTCTATCACCCCCTAACACAACCACCTCTATCACCCCCCCCTACACAACCACCTTTATCACCCCCTACACAACCACCTTAATCACCCCCCCTACACAACCACCTCTATCACTCCCTACACAACCACCTATATCACCCCCCCCCCCTACACAAACCACCTCTATCACCCCCCCTACAGAACCACCTCTATCACCCCCTACACAACCACCTATATCACCCCCCCTACACAACCACCTCTATCACCCCCCCTACACAACCACATATATCACCCCCTACACAACCACCTCTATCACCCCCCCTACACAACCACCTCTATCACCCCCCTAAACAACCACATCTATCACCCCCCCTACACAACCACCTCTATCACCCCCTACACAACCACCTATATCACCCCCTACACAACCACCTCTATCACCCCCTACACAACCACCTCTAGCACCCCCCTACACAACCACCTCTATCACCCCCTACACAACCACCTCTATCACCCCCTACACAACCACCTCTATCACCCCCTACACAACCACCTCTATCACCCCCCCTACACATCCACCTCCATCACCTCCTACACAACCACCTCTATCACCCCCTACACAACCACCTCTATCACCCCCCCTACACAACCACCTCCATCACCCCCCCCATACACAAACCACCTATATCACCCCCCCCCACACAACCACCTCTATCACCCCCTACACAACAACCTACAGTATATCACCCCCCTACACAACCACCTCTATCACCCCCTACATAACCACCTTTATCACCCCCTACACAACCACCTCTATCACCCCTACACAACCACCTCTATCACCCCCCCCCCATACACAACGACCTCTATCACCCCCTACACAACCACATATATCACCCCCCTACACAACCACCTCCATCACCCCCTACACAACCACCTCAATCACCCCCCCCACACCCACAACCACCTATATCACCCCCCCCTACACAACCACCTGTATCACCCCCCTACACAACCACATATATCACCCCACCTACACAACCATCTCAATCACCCCCCCCACCCACAACCACCTCTATCACCCCCCCCATACACAACCACATATATCACCCCATACACAACCACATATATCACCCCCTACACAACCACCTCTATCACCCCCCACCCACAACTACCTCTATCACCCCCCCTACACAACCACATACATCACCCCCCTACACAACCACCTATATTACCCCCATACACAACCACCTCCATCACCCCCCCTACACAACCACCTCTATCACCCCCCCCCCTACACAACCACCTATATCACCCCCCCTACACAACCACCTCTATCACCCCCTACACAACCACCTATATCACCCCCTACACAACCACCTCTATCACCCCCTACACAACCACCTCTATCACCCCCCATACACAACCACATATATCACCCCCATACACAACCACCTGTATCACCCGGCCTACACAACTACCTCTATCACCCCCCCTACACAACCACATATATCACCCCCTACACAAACACCTCTATCACCCCCCCCTACATAACCACCTATATCACCCCCCCCCTACACAACCACCTATATTACCCCCATACACAACCACCTCCATCACCCCCCCTACACAACCACCTCTATCACCCACTACACAACCACCTCTATCACCCCCCCCTACACAACCACCTATATCACCCCCCCTACACAACCACCTCTATCACCCCCCCCCCTACATAATCACCTATATCACCCCCTACATAACCACCTATATCACCCCCCCCCCCCTACACAACCACCTATATTACCCCCATACACAACCACCTCCATCACCCCCCCTACACAACCACCTCTATCACCCACTACACAACCACCTCTATCACCCCCCCTACACAACCACCTCTATCACCCCCCCTACACAACCACCTCTATCACCCCCTACACAATAACCTATATCACCCCCCCCTACACAACCACCTCTATCACCCCCTACACAACCACCTCTATCACCCCCCCCATACACAACCACCTCTATCACCCCCCCATACACAACCACATATATCACCCCCTACACAACCACCTGTATCACCCCCTACACAACCACCTCTATCACCCCCCCTACACAACCACCTCTATCACCCCCCCCCCTACACAACCACCTCTATCACCCCCCTACACAACCACCTCTATCACCCCCCCCCCCCCATACACAACCACCTCTATCACCCCCTACACAACCACCTCTATCACCCCCACATACACAACCACCTCTATCACCCCCTACACAACCACCTCTATCACCCCCCACCCACAACTACCTCTATCACTCCCCCTACACAACTACCTCTATCACCCCCTACACAACCACCTTTATCACCCCCCCTACACAACCACCTGTATCACCCCCCTACACAACCACCTCTATCACCCCCCCCTACATAACCACCTGTATCACCCCCCCCCCTACACAACCACCTATATTACCCCCCTACACAACCACCTCTATCACCCCCCCTACATAACCACCTATATCACCCCCCCCCCCCCCTACACAACCACCTCTATCACCCCCCCCCTACACAACCACCTATATCCCCCTCTACACAACCACCTATATCACCCCCTACACAATAACCTATATCACCCCCCCCCTACACAACCACCTCTATCACCCCCCTACACAACCACCTCTATCACCCCCTACACAATAACCTATATCACCCCCCCCTACACAACCACCTCTATCACCCCCTACACAACCACCTCTATCACCCCCTACACAACCACCTCTATCACAGCTCCCCCTTCTCTTTATTATCCTCTCTTATTTTCCTTCAACCATTTATGGGTAAAACCACCTCTCTCTCTCTCTCTCTCTCTCTCTCTCTCTCTCTCTCTCTCTCTCTCTCTCTCTCTCTCTCTCTCTCTCTCTCTCTCTCTCTCTCTGTGAGTGTTTACCGGATCAGTCACGATGCCCCCCCCCCCCCCCTGCTTGTTTCCTGGTGATGAATGACCATTGGCCGTCTCGCTGACAGCCCGGCAGCTGATGCCACATAATTACAGTATCACCGTTTAGGCAAAATTACCAAATTACACCAGTGCTCAGGAGGCTTCAGAAGACTGACAGACCAGACAACAAAAGAAACACAAAATGTCCACGGAAGAGAAAAAGGGGGAGAGAGAGAGAGAGCGAGGGGAAAGTGAGAGGAACGTCATGGAGGAGTGTCACTCAGGCCTCCAGAACCATCAGAGGAATTAGAAAGCTCTTCAGCCTTGAGAGAAGAGCGATTACAGCCAATGAGAAGCCAGAGAGGCTGGCGACGAGGCTTGAGTCGTCCCCGGCTCATGAATAATGGCGGAAAACAGCTGGTCTCTCCTTCATACCAGAGCCTTCTTTTCATCTTCGCTGCATTCAATCGTTACTCATCTGCCAACATCTTCCTGAGAGTCCAATATATCCAACAGCTTAATATTTCATTCTGGGGAGAGAGTGAGGGCTGTTCTTTTTCTACGCCTCAAAAAGAATCACCACCTTGTCTAAAAAAACGTATTTGTTTTGGAGATTAACCCGCCTTCACACCGCTGCCTTTCCTTCATCATCATCATCATCATCATCATCATCATCATCATCATCATCATCATCATCATCATCGTGCCGGTGCTTCATTTGTCCTTAATCGTTCCGTTAATCGCCACACTGTAAAAATTAACCAGCATTTCACCACATTTAACAGTATTATCTTACAGTGACATATTGTAATCAAGGCCCCCTGTAATATCCCAACAAATACATGTAAAAAAGACAGTATCATTTGATTTCACATAATTTAATTATTATTTCACAATAAAATACTGCAATCAAAATCCTCTGTAATATCACATCAGGTTTTGTAATCTGTACACTGTACATTGGAATACTGACAAAGCCATACTGGGTCATTTACTGTACAACTGGTTTAGGACATTTGTAGGGGCCAGTTTCGAATTGCAGTCTCCCGTAGGTGTTCTTTGAGAGTGTTTTTGGAAGTGGGTAGTGATTCACATTCCTTTACAGCTTTGGGTAGGGCGTTCCACATTGATGTGGCATAATTGCGAAACGTGTTTAGTCCCTTGTTTGAGCCGAATCTGGGTTTAACATGATTTGTGGAGCTCCCTCTGGTGTTGTGATCGTGGTATTCACTGACCTTTGGGAAGTATTTTGACATGTACATGGGTACCTTGGTGGTGTAGTGTATCTTGTAGACCAGGCCCATTGCAAGTTGCTGTACTCTGTCGTCTACTCTAAGCCATCCTAGGTTGTCAAAGTGTGCAGGCCGGGGTGAGGTGGGTTCTAGGAGTCAGGTCAAGCAGTAGTCTGACTAGTTTGTTTTGAGATGTTTGTAATTTGGTTTTTAGTGCCTTTGAGGTGCTTTGGTACCATGAGGTGCAAGCATAGTCGTAGTACCCTTGAATGAGTGCTACTGCCAGAGTCTTCAGGGTATTCTTGTTTACCAGAGAGGAGATCCGGTACAAGAATCGAGTTCGTTGGTTGACTTTTTTTATTACATTGGATGCATTGGATGGAGGAAGCTCATACAATAGTTTCCTGTCAAATACTATTGGATGACGTGATTAATCACGACAGGAAACCAAAGTGTGAGCTTCTGCCAGGAAGTATACTGGAACTGGACTACAAAAATGCACGTAGGCTATAGACCACTACACTTCCGCGTTACATTGAAATCAGGGAGGAGATTGCGGGGGGGTCAAATTAATGGATGTGGACGAGAGCCGTGATGGAAGTGGTTGCCGATACGGCTGTGGGGGTGCTATAGACATGATCG
>NC_140173.1:54717099-54823535 GCF_963971535.1 Notolepis coatsorum
ATCCCGCAGTTTGAGCGCCCCTGGCAGGATCAGCGCGCTAACTGCCAATACTTTGTAAACAGGGTGGAAAATGAAGGCATCCACGAACTTATACCCTAGCAAAAGTGAGTATTTATTGCTGGTATGTTTATCTCTTGTACCAGGGGACTCTGGCAGGTGAACAATGGTAGCTTTTAGAAGTCTTTATGCTGGCTGGCTGGCTATTTTTAATTTTCTTTTACTTCTGCTGTGAGCACCTTGAGAGCTCACTGAGTTTAAAGTGTGCTATATAAATGAAATCTATTATTATTATTATTATTATTATTATTATTATTATTATTATTATTATTATTATTATTATTATTATTATTATTATTATTATTATTATTATATTACTGAATCCTGGGGATTCTGAGTCACCCGTGGCTGATGGGAAGAACAGGTTCAGGCTCGGCTCATGCTACGCCGTCAAAACCTTCTCCACACTCTTGACCTGACAAAGGAAATAATGGCATCACTTTTTAATGGGTTTACAATAGCAAATACTTGAAACGTGGTGTGATTCATGACGGATTACTTAATGAACATTTATATGACATGTTATGAATCACGCAGCTGCAGGTTGTTGAGAGCCATTACAATCCCTCCAATGTGCCCCCACCAGAAGTGCTCCCTCCAACTCGTTCTCCTCAAGCTATCTCACCGTCATAACATGTGTGTTTTCTTAACATAAACCATATTCCAGCAGGCATGTACACAGACATTTTGGGAGGCAGGGGCTCAAACCAAAATGAAAGGACACATCAAAGGTTGGGGTGTATTTTTGCTGTGCTGTCTGCACTTTACGTCTGTCTGTCTGTCTGTCTGTCGCTGTCTGTCTGTCTGTCTGTCTGTCTGTCTGCCTGCCCTGCCTGCCTGCCTGCCTGCATGCCTGCCCCTGCCCTGCCTGCCTGCCTGCCTGCCTGCCTGTCTGCCTGTCTGCCTGTCTGTCTGTCTGTCTGTCTGTCTGTCTGTCTGTCTCTCTCTCTTTTTAGTCAAATTATGGTCAAAAGCACACATAAATGGAGACAACAGACCACATAAAATTATGAGCTGCTTAAAGCAATCCGTTATAGGCCGAGCAGTAGAGAAGTTGGCACCCCAGCAACAGGTTTCCTTACAGTTTCATTAAACAATTGCACTCAACAAGAAGCGCACTTACGTATTTTGTATTAATCAAGATGAAGAGCTCAACATCAGGCACACTTACAAGCCTGAACACTCACCATGACAGACTACAGTATTGCAATATCATCATCATTATGCAGGTGAACAAATTGCCAAGCTACAGCAAGTTAAGTTCCTCTCCATTTATTTCCCAATCACTCCACAGACACAGACTCACAGACACACAGGCTCACAGACACACATTCTCACAGACACACAGGCACACATACTCACAGACACACAGGCACACATACTCACAGATAAACAGACACACAGACACACAGCACACATACTCACAGACACACAGACACACAACCTCACAGCCACACAGACACCAGGCCATGTGAGCGGATCGGAGCGGTGAGCGGCGCGGGGAGCGGGAGCGGGCGGTTTTGACGTGAGCGAGGAGTGGGTTTTAAAATGGGTCGGCGCGACGTCCGGAGCGAGAGTTCTCCTCCGCTCCAATCACATCCGGGCCGCTCACACAGTGGTTTAACACTGATGTAATAATATACATGTAGCTACATATGCCAAAGCAACACAGATGGCGCATGTACAAACATGAAGGCCATTTTCAACCAATGAGAATTGAGAAGGGTGAACCTGTGATATCCTGTTCAGGCTTTGTCACTCACAGGATGTTAGAAAAGTATCGACGCCATGTCGTTGTTGTCGTTAGCTTACATGCTAACGTTAATGGCAGCGACCATAGCATTGTGGCTCGGCTAACTATCATCGCTTAATAGAGCTAGTGAATGGATAAACAACGTTATTTAACATTGCAGAATGGGTACAATTACAATGCGGCTCAATACAACAATTGTTAAGGGGCCCAGGGGGTGTAGACTGTTGTAGTTTGAGCTAATTTACACCATGCTCCAAAAAAAAAAAAAAAGCCGAGCGATCTGGCGCGGGGAGCGGGGAGCGCTCGATTCAAGGTGAGCGGTGAGGTGAGCGGAGAGCGACTTGGGGGCGGGGTCAACATGAGCGATTAGCGGAGCGGACCAAGCTTTAAAGAGCGAAGAGCGGATTTCTCGGCCGCGCCGATCCGCTCACGTGGCCTGACAGGCACACATACTCACAGATACACAGACACACAGACACACAGACACACATACTCACAGACACACAGACACACAGACTCACAGACTCACAGACTCACAGACACACACACACACACACACACACACACACACACACACACACACACACACACACACACACACACACACACACACAGACACACAGACACACATACTCACAGACACACAGACACACAGACACACAGACACACAGGCACACATACTCACAGACACACAGACACACAGACACACAGACACACAGGCTGTTATGTCCCAGGCTTTTTGGCCTGTGGTACAGCTGACTACTGCTAATTGGCTGATTAGTGCTGGACACCTGCCTGGCACTGCTTAAAAGCACTTCCTAGCCCACACATGCAGGTCGCCGGTTGCTAGAAGAGGTTATTGAAATAGTGTCTCTCCCTTTCCACCAGTTTGAGCTTTAGTTCGTGCTAGTTATCATAGTTAGAATAGGCTTTTGGTTTAAACACAGACAATTGATGTCTGTGAGCACTAATGTTGCTTCCCTTTGAGCCAGGGTCGTAACAGTTGGGCGCTCGTCCGGGAGTGAATTTGGAAAACAAATACCCCTAGAATTTGTTTGTGTTTTTATTTTTTTTTGCATGGTGTGTCGTGGTGCTGTAGTGTGGGTAGTGATCGTTACATGTTGTGTAACGTGGGGGCTTGAGCCGGTCTTCGAACAGGTGAGTATGCCCTTATTTTTTGTGATTTTATATGACTATTTGTATGCTGTTAAAATATATAGTTTAGTGGACACCACATGTAGGTAGTGTCATTATTTTCTGGTTGTTTGTCAGCTTCCTGTGTACCACTTACTCCTGGGGCAGTCATAGAAGTGATTAGTACCATCTACTTGTCTTGTACCATATCATATACTTGACAGGTGGATGGATGGTCAATATGATCTTTGGCTGGTAGCAAGGCCGTCTCCCTAGGCCTTCAAGGCCGTTCCTACCGCCGCCTCTACTGCTCCATGGAGCCCGACGCTGCTATGCTCTGCTTCGTGCCGGTGGCCGGACTATACTCAAATCAACTCTAAATGGATCTAATCAGTGGATTGCATATTTTCTTCAAGAAGCAGAATAAGGCTAACCCTCTCTGCCTATTGGGACATCATAATCAGGCTACCAACTTGAAGACGTGGTCATTTTTGGATTATCGAAGCTTTTGGACTGCAATAAGAAGATTTTGGATCTGTTTACCGCGCACAGGATCTACCAAAATGAACTGATAAGACACTTGGACACTTGGACTAATAATGCATTCAGTCATTTGGACGGAGTTGTTAAAACTCACTCCACTCAAATCAATAGAGTTATATTTCACTCTATTCAAATCAAATTTAAAGTGACGTGGCTGGGATAAATGGGCCAGTCAGTCAGCCAAAACAAATTACTGGACCAAGGTCGCAACAGGGAGCTGCTGGAGTCGAAGGCCCTCTGGGAGATAAGAGTGGCGAGCGGCTTCCCCACCCGCAATCCCTACCTCCCCCACCCAGGACCTGGCTTGTGCACTCCCCCCCCCCCCCCTTCCTCTGCATTGGCGCTGCACTGTCGGCTGCCTCGTGTGAGGGATCACTCCCCCACCCCCCCCCCCCCCTACAGCCCTGTAACAACCCCAACCCACTCCCCCTCCTTCCGTAAATGGCGCTGCCTATGACGGCTGCCAGTCTGTTTGCGGTGGTGAATATGCATATGTTTGTCTCAAGGCTCTGTACCATTATTACTATCTAAAATGTAATAATTGTGGAATATTACTGTAATGAGCTGTATGTGTATGATCCAAGCGTCCTATGATCCTCATAGGAGCATAACAGAAAAAAGCATTCCATGTGAAGGTATTCTGTATCTTTGCATGTCAACTAATAAAGAAATTTGAAACTTGAGGTGTGGTTGAAGAAGGTTAGGTCTACAGTGCGTTAGCTTCAGGGTAGGTAGGTTAGGGTGCCAGAAAATACAGGTAGTGTGTTAGGGCCTGATGTAGTTTTTTTTTTAGGGTAGACATGTGGTGGGCCGTTTGACTGCAGTTTAGATGTAGAAGCTGTAAGTAGTCATATCAGGTTATAAGGGGCAACCATTTTGGTTGGGGAGATGTTATGTCCCAGGCTTTTTGGCCTGTGGTACAGCTGACTGCTGCTAATTGGCTGATTAGTGCTAATTGGACACCTGCCTGGCACTGCTTAAAAGCACTTCCTAGCCCACACATGCAGGTCGCCGGTTGCTAGAAGAGGTTATTGAAATAGTATCTCTTCCCTTTCCACCAGTTTGAGCTTTAGTTCGTGCTAGTTATCATAGTTAGAATAGGCTTTTGGTTTAAACACAGACAATTGATGTATGTGAGCACTAATGTTGCTTCCCTTTGAGCCAGGGTCGTAACACAGGCACACATACTCACAGACACACATACTCACAGACACACAGACATACAGACATACAGACACACAGATACACAGACACACAGACACACATACTCACAGACACACATACTCACAGACACACATACTCACAGACACAGATACTCACAGACACACGCCATAGTCTGATACTATGGCGCTGCACCGAACGGCTGCCTTTCTGATCGCTCCGTCGAGACTGTGCTTTCTTTTGTTAATTTTCATAGTATTAAGAGTTTTATTTGCACCAACTGTTGGTGCATTATATGTGTATGACCGTCAGTCAATCATTGACATTGGATTAAGGAAAACTTACAGATTGGATTGCTCTCTGGATCGGATTGCTGAACAACAACAGTGGCAAGCGGAGATCCTTTGTTGTGGCCGTGGCCAAAGCCAGGAGAAGCCGCGACGACGAGGGAAGAGAGCCGGGGTCCGGAACAGACTGAGGTCCAAACGACACAGAACCACATTGCCCAGCATATTGTTGGCCAATGTGCAATCGATAGGAAATAAACTGGACGACATCAGAGCACGGATCCAATTCCAGAGGGACATTCGGGACTGTAATGTCCTCTGTTTCACAGAAACTTGGCTGTCTCCAGATGTCCCGAATCATGCAATAGAACCGGCAGACCACTTCTTTGTCCTCCGCAAGGACCGGACGACAGAGTCACTAAAGACGAAAGGAGGCGGCATTGCCTTCATGATAAACAAGGAGTGGTGCGATATAGGCAACGCAAAGGAATTGTCTAACCACTGTTCCCCAGACCTGGAGTTCATCACGATCAAATGTCGACCCTTCTTTCTTCCGAGAGCCAAAGTATAAACAAAGTCTCAAGCGAACGCCGGTGGTCTCGCGAGAGGTTAAGCGTTGGACCGTGACATCAGAGGAGACACTCCAAGCTGCACTTGAATGCACAGACTGGAGGGTATTCCGTGATAACACAGCCAATATTAACGAATACACTGAAACGGTGCTTGACTTTGTCTGTACTCTGGTAGAAGAAACAATCCCCTCTACCACAATTAGAATCTACCCAAATCAAAAGCCCTGGGTAGATAAATCCGTCCGTGAGGCTCTGAAAGTGCGCACATCAGCCTACAACTCCGGCCTGGTGACAGGCAACATGGAAGAACACAAGACGGCAAGATACAACGTCAGGAGAGCAGTAATAGAGGCAAAACGGCGTTACAGGGATAAAGTTGAACTTCAGTTTGAACAGGCTGACTCTAGAGGCATGTGGCAGGGCCTCAGAACAATGACAGATTACAAAGGCACCTCCCTCAAGCTGAACAGTGACATATCCTTAGCAAATGATCTCAACTCCTTCTATGCGAGGTTTGAGGCTGTGAATAACAACACCAGCCTACAAACCACGGCAATGGGGGGGGGGGGGTCTGCTGATGGAGACTCAGTGTTCAGGGTAACAGAGCATGAGGTGAGACGGATCTTTAAAAAAGTGAATATCAGGAAGGCAGCAGGACCGGACGGCATCCCCGGCCGCGTCCTAAAAGTCTGTGCCGACCAACTGGCCCCGGTATTCACTGACATCTTCAACCTGTCCTTGGAACAGGCTGTCATCCCCACCTGTCTGAAGAAGTCCACCGTCATCCCTGTACCCAAAAAATCTACGCCCGCTTGCCTCAACGACTACCGCCCTGTAGCCCTCACCTCCATAGCCATGAAGTGCTTTGAGAAGCTAGTGAAGGGCTACATCTGTTCCTCCCTCCCCATCAACCTGGACCCCCTGCAATTTGCATATCGCGCCAACAGGTCCACGGAGGACGCCATAGCCCATGTGCTGCACACAGCAGCATCACACCTGGACAAGAGGCAGGGGAACTATGTGAGAATGCTGTTCATCGACTACAGCTCAGCATTCAATACCATAGTCCCCTCCAAACTCATAGCCAAGCTCAGGGACCTGGGCTTGAACTATGACCTCTGCCAGTGGGTCTTGGACTTCCTGACGGGCAGACCCCAGGTGGTAAGAGCAGGCAACTGCACCTCCTCATCCATCACGCTCAACATAGGGGCCCCCCAGGGCTGTGTTCTGAGCCCCCTCCTCTACTCCCTGTACACACATGACTGCGTGGCACAGCGGAACAACAACACAATCATCAAATTTGCTGATGACACAGTAGTGGTGGGCCTGATCTCTGCCAACGACGAGAGGGCCTACCTGGAAGAGGTAGAAAATCTGTCACAGTGGTGTCAGGAGAACTGCCTCTCCCTGAACGTCAGCAAAACAAAATAGATGATTGTGGACTTCAGGAGGTCGGGGGTCAAGGACTACAGCCCCCTCAGCATCGACGGGGCACCGGTTGAGAGAGTGAACAGTTTCAAGTACCTCGGAGCCCACATATCCGAGGACTTGACATGGACCACACACATTGACAGTGTTGTGAAGAAGGCACGACAACGCCTCTACTTCCTCAGGCGCCTAAGGAAGTTCCAAGTCAGTCAGAAGATCCTTAGGAACTTCTACTCATGTACAATAGAGAGCATCCTGACTGGCAACATCACCTCCTGGTTTGGGAATAGCACTGCACAAGACCGTAGCAGACTACAAAGAGTGACACGTTCAGCCGAACGCACAATTGGAGGGGGGCTTCCCACCCTCCAGAACATTTACAACAAGCGGTGCAGGGGGAAGGCTAAGAGAATTATTAAGGACTCGAGCCACCCGAACAACTGCCTCTTTGAACTGCTGCGGTCAGGCAAGCGATACCGGAGTCTTAAGGCGAGCACAGAAAGACTCAGAAGAAGCTTCTATCCCCAGGCCATCAGGCTGCTAAACGAACAATAAACACTATGCAACAACCATCAAATGCACACAGCACACACACCCACACGCACGCACTCACTTAAACAAACAACACACTGCAGCACCCACTCTCCACACTTTAGATCACACAAACACACTTTATATTTATTGATAAAGGATTTGCACTACAACTCGTACACCTACTGTAAATTGTACCTAAATTGCACCTCATCCCATTTCTGCCTTGCACTATATAGTATTGTATATTAGTACACTGCATAGTATTGTATATTATATGGTAACTCAGTTACGTCTATTCTGCATCGAACATTGTACATATGTCTATACTGAACACTGTGACCTAATTTTTTTTACTTCTAATTTACATACTATACTATGTTATTTTATTTCATACTTATCTTGTCTTGCACAGTCTCTGGAGCGTAACAGTAAGAAGCATTTTGTATAAAAGTATTCTGTACTTCTGTATGACAACTATTAAAGAAACTTGAAACTTGAACACAGACACACAGGCACACATACTCACAGACACACAGACACACATACTCACAGACACACGGACACACAGACACACAGACACACAGACACACAGACACACAGGCACACAGGCACACAGGCACACAGGCACACAGACACACACACTGCATGCTTTCCCCCCAGGGACACACAACTTGAGTGAGTAATATTAAGCTCACAGGTGGGAACACATGATTTGACTCACCCAGTATCTGCAGACACATGGCCAGGAAACATTGTTCCTGTAGGTTTTGCAGAACTCATTAGCCATTCCTTAGCATTTACATGTTGCAGGAGCATGACATGAATCCACTTTAGCAGACTCAGTAGTTTGAGAAACAGTGACACCCCACCACCTCCAGTCCAAGGCAAAAAGAAAAAAACACAACAAAAATAAACAGAACCAACACATCTCTCTCTTCACACACCCTACAGTAGCATACTGTCAAAATACCACAAACTGCTGAGAGGCTATGAAACTTGATGGCTCTCAGTTCACTTTAGCCACTACAGCTATAGCTACTGTAAGCAGGTTTTTTGAGAAAAAGCATTGCATGCAAGTCATAACCAACCCCAAACAAATAGGTGTACAGAGGGCAAGATTATCGTACAGAGGGAAACGTATTGTACAAATATGATCATTATTGTACATCTGGTAACGCTTAAAGCATGTTCCAGGACTATGCTCATGAGACTGTAGGTGACATTAGTGGAACAGAAGGACTGTGAGACGCATATCGCTTTGCAACTATAATTACCACATATTTATTTGATAGAATTTCAATAAAAAAAACGATCAAAGATAAACACCAGCCAAACTGGTGACTCTTTGACTCTGAGGGAAAAGGGCAGGGGCTCTAAATGGTAAATGGTGCATTTATAATGCACTTTTATCCAAAGCGCTTTACAATTTGTTCCTCACATTTTCACTCATACATTCACACACCGATGGCAGAGGCAACCATGCAAGGTGCCAACCTGGTTAAGTGTCTCGCTCGACACGCTGCCCGGGAGGAGAGGGGAACCGGGAACCTCCGGATTACCAGGCGACCGCTCTACCTCCTGAGCCACTGTCGCCCCCCGGACTCAAGCTATCTGTGCAGATGGATGTATTCAAGCATCAGTATCATTCATGTGATAGCATCAGTCTGATTCCTGGCGGTGGTGCGGCTGGTGTGATACGGCGTGTAGGAGTATGAATCTAAAAGCAATAGCACTGTGGAACAGAGGCCTGTCGTGCACGTGATGGACGGCACCCTGAGACCCACAAAACGAAGCCCTGGGACAGCTGCTCCAGAACCTTAGGAGCACTTTTAAATCAAATCAAACAAATGTATTTGTAAGGCCCGATCAACACACGTTAATGTCCCCATGGGGGCCGGACACGTCTTCTTTAAACAAGTCAAGAAGAAACATCACTCACAATAAATCCAGAACAAAACAAAAAACACCATGGAATCCAAAATAAAATGTAAAATAAATTCATTAATAAATGAATGCAACACTCCCAGACATACCCCACACGAAGGGAAAAAAAATAAAAATAAAAGCGCTATATAAAAAAGCAGCCATTTACCATTTAGTGTTGTTATAAAACAGGCGAAACAGCACAAACAGAGCTGTGTTGCATTGATTTGAAATACAGTAGAATAAAAACAAATGGAAAGTGAATTGAACAACTGAATGCTAATTCAATTTTTCATTCATTCATGTGTGTGTGTGTGTGTGTGTGTGTGTGTGTGTGTGTGTGTGTGTGTGTGTGTGTGTGTGTGTGTGTGTGTGTGTGTGTGTGTGTGTGTGTGTGTGTGTGTGTGTGTGTGTGTGTGTGTGTGTGTGTGTGTGCGTGCGTGCGTGCGTGCGTGCGTGCGTGCGTGTGTGTGTGTGTGTGTGTGCGTGCGTGCGTGCAGCCTATCTGTCTGTGCCACTGCTGGCTGGTGAGCAGCTCTCATTAAGCAGCATGTTGGCAGACAGATGGAGCTGTATGTGAAGAGAGTGCAGTGCTGCATTACAGCCTCCAGCACCTTCTACTTCAAAGCTGACCTTCCATCAGCTCCACCTACTTGTACCATCCCCCCTCCGACCCCACCTAAACCCCCCATCCATCATACCCCTCCTAACCCTCCACCTCTCCTAACCAATTTAATCCCCCACCCCACCCCACCTAATCCCCCCGTCATCACCAGCCTCCTCCAAATGCATCACTTTCACTCTAAGGTCCAGACATGCACCCCACACCTCAATCACCCCCCCCCCCCCCCCCACCCACAACTACCTTTATCACCCCCTACACAATCACCTTTATCACCCCCCCTACAAGACCACCTCTATCAACCCCCCACAACTACCTTTATCACCCCCTACACAATCACCTTTATCACCCCCCCTACAAGACCACCTCTATCACCCCCCTACACAACCACCTCTATCACCCCCTACACAACCACCTCTATCACCCCCTACACAACCACCTCTATCACCCCCCTACATAACCACCTCTATCAACCCCTACACAACCACCTCTATCACCCCCCTACATAACCACCTCTATCACCCCCTACACAACCACCTCTATCACCCCCTACACAACCACCTCTATCACCCCCCTACATAACCACCTCTATCAACCCCTACATAACCACCTCTATCACCCCCTACACAACCACCTATATCACCCCCTACACAACCACCCCTATCACCCCCTACACAACCACCTCTATCACCCCCCTACATAACCACCTCTATCAACCCCTACACAACCACCTCTATCACCCCCCTACATAACCACCTCTATCAACCCCTACACAACCACCTCTATCACCCCCCTACACAACCACCTCTATCACCCCCCTACATAACCACCTCTATCAACCCCTACACAACCACCTCTATCACCCCCCTACACAACCACCTCTATCACCCCCTACATAACCACCTCTATCAACCCCTACATAACCACCTCTATCAACCCCTACACAACCACCTCTATCACCCCCCTACACAACCACCTCTATCACCCCCCTACATAACCACCTCTATCACCCCCCCTACACAACCACCTCTATCACCCCCCTACATAACCACCTATATCACCCCCTACATAACCACCTATATCACCCCCTACACAACCACCTCTATCACCCCCCCTACACAACCACCTCTATCACCCCCCTACACAACCACCTCTATCACCCCCCCCTACACAACCACCTCTATCACCCCCTACACAACCACCTATATCACCCCCTACACAACCACCTCTATCACCCCCTACACAACCACCTCTAGCACCCCCCTACACAACCACCTCTATCACCCCCTACACAACCACCTCTATCACCCCCTACACAACCACCTCTATCACCCCCTACACAACCACCTCTATCACCCCCTACACAACCACCTCCATCACCTCCTACACAACCACCTCTATCACCCCCTACACAACCACCTCTATCACCCCCCCTACACAACCACCTCCATCACCCCCTACACAACCACCTCTATCACCCCCCCCCTACACAACCACCTCTATCACCCCCTACACAACCACATATATCACCCCCCCTACACAACCACCTCTATCACGCCCTACACAACCACCTCTAGCACCCCCCTACACAACCACCTCTATCACCCCCTACACAACCACCTCTATCACCCCCTACACAACCACCTCTATCACCCCCTACACAACCACCTCTATCACCCCCCCTACACAACCACCTCTATCACCCCCCCTACACAACCACCTCTATCACCCCCTACACAACCACCTCTATCACCCCCCCTACACAACCACCTTTATCACCCCCTACACAACCACCTTAATCACCCCCCCTACACAACCACCTCTATCACCCCCTACACAACCACCTCTATCACCCCCCCTACACAACCACCTTTATCACCCCCTACACAACCACCTTAATCACCCCCCCTACACAACCACCTATATCACCCCCCCCTACACAACCACCTCTATCACCCCCCCTACAGAACCACCTCTATCACCCCCTACACAACCACCTCTATCACCCCCCCTACACAACCACCTCTATCACCCCCTACATAACCACCTTTATCACCCCCTACACAACCACCTCTATCACCCCCTACACAACCACCTCTATCACCCCCCCCCATACACAACGACCTCTATCACCCCCTACACAACCACATATATCACCCCCCTACACAACAACCTCTATCACCCCCCCCTACACAACCACCTCCATCACCCCCCTACACAACCACCTCAATCACCCCCCCCACCCACAACCACCTCTATCACCCCCCCCCCTACACAACCACCTGTATCACCCCCCTACACAACCACATATATCACCCCACCTACACAACCATCTCAATCACCCCCCCCACCCACAACCACCTCTATCACCCCCCCATACACAACCACATATATCACCCCATACACAACCACATATATCACCCCCTACACAACCACCTCTATCACCCCCCACCCACAACTACCTCTATCACCCCCCCTACACAACCACATACATCACCCCCCTACACAACCACCTATATTACCCCCATACACAACCACCTCTATCACCCCCCCCCTACACAACCACCTATATCACCCCCCCCTACACAACCACCTCTATCACCCCCTACACAACCACCTATATCACCCCCTACACAACCACCTCTATCACCCCCTACACAACCACCTCTATCACCCCCCATACACAACCACATATATCACCCCCATACACAACCACCTGTATCACCCGCCTACACAACTACCTCTATCACCCCCCCTACACAACCACATATATCACCCCCTACACAAACACCTCTATCACCCCCCCTACATAACCACCTATATCACCCCCCCCCCTACACAACCACCTATATTACCCCCATACACAACCACCTCCATCACCCCCCCTACACAACCACCTCTATCACCCACTACACAACCACCTCTATCACCCCCCCCCCCCTACACAACCACCTATATCACCCCCCCCTACACAACCACCTCTATCACCCCCCCCCCCTACACAATCACCTATATCACCCCCTACATAACCACCTATATCACCCCCCCCTACACAACCACCTATATTACCCCCCCTACACAACCACCTCTATCACCCCCTACACAACCACCTCCATCACCCCCCCTACACAACCACCTCTATCACCCACTACACAACCACCTCTATCACCCCCCCTACACAACCACCTCTATCACCCCCCCCTACACAACCACCTCTATCACCCCCTACACAATAACCTATATCACCCCCCCCTACACAACCACCTCTATCACCCCCTACACAACCACCTCTATCACCCCCCCCATACACAACCACCTCTATCACCCCCCCATACACAACCACATATATCACCCCCTACACAACCACCTCTATCACCCCCCCTACACAACCACCTCTATCACCCCCCCCCCTACACAACCACCTCTATCACCCCCCTACACAACCACCTCTATCACCCCCCCCATACACAACCACCTCTATCACCCCCTACACAACCACCTCTATCACCCCCACATACACAACCACCTCTATCACCCCCTACACAACCACCTCTATCACCCCCCACCCACAACTACCTCTATCACCCCCCCTACACAACTACCTCTATCACCCCCTACACAACCACCTTTATCACCCCCCCTACACAACCACCTGTATCACCCCCCTACACAACCACCTCTATCACCCCCCCTACATAACCACCTGTATCACCCCCCCCCCTACACAACCACCTATATTACCCCCCTACACAACCACCTCTATCACCCCCCCTACATAACCACCTATATCACCCCCCCCCCCCCTACACAACCACCTCTATCACCCCCCCCTACACAACCACCTATATCCCCCTCTACACAACCACCTATATCACCCCCTACACAATAACCTATATCACCCCCCCCCCCTACACAACCACCTCTATCACCCCCCTACACAACCACCTCTATCACCCCCTACACAATAACCTGTATCACCCCCCCCTACACAACCACCTCTATCACCCCCTACACAACCACCTCTATCACCCCCTACACAACCACCTCTATCACAGCTCCCCCTTCTCTTTATTATCCTCTCTTATTTTCCTTCAACCATTTATGGGTAAAACCACCTCTCTCTCTCTCTCTCTCTCTCTCTCTCTCTCTCTGTGAGTGTTTACCGGATCAGTCACGATGCCCCCCCCCCCCCCCCCCCTGCTTGTTTCCTGGTGATGAATGACCATTGGCCGTCTCGCTGACAGCCCGGCAGCTGATGCCACATAATTACAGTATCACCGTTTAGGCAAAATTACCAAATTACACCAGTGCTCAGGAGGCTTCAGAAGACTGACAGACCAGACAACAAAAGAAACACAAAATGTCCACGGAAGAGAAAAAGGGGGAGAGAGAGAGAGAGCGAGGGGAAAGTGAGAGGAACGTCATGGAGGAGTGTCACTCAGGCCTCCAGAACCATCAGAGGAATTAGAAAGCTCTTCAGTCTTGAGAGAAGAGCGATTACAGCCAATGAGAAGCCAGAGAGGCTGGCGACGAGGCTCGAGTCGTCCCCGGCTCATGAATAATGGCGGAAAACAGCTGGTCTCTCCTTCATACCAGAGCCTTCTTTTCATCTTCGCTGCATTCAATCGTTACTCATCTGCCAACATCTTCCTGAGAGTCCAATATATCCAACAGCTTAATATTTCATTCTGGGGAGAGAGTGAGGGCTGTTCTTTTTCTACGCCTCAAAAAGAATCACCACCTCGTCTAAAAAAACGTATTTGTTTTGGAGATTAACCCGCCTTCACACCGCTGCCTTTCCTTCATCATCATCATCATCATCATCATCATCATCATCATCATCATCGTGCCGGTGCTTCATTTGTCCTTAATCGTTCCGTTAATCGCCACACTGTAAAAATTAACCAGCATTTCACCACATTTAACAGTATTATCTTACAGTGACATATTGTAATCAAGGCCCCCTGTAATATCCCAACAAATACATGTAAAAAAGACAGTATCATTTGATTTCACATCATTTAATTATTATTTCACAATAAAATACTGCAATCAAAATCCTCTGTAATATCACATCAGGTTTTGTAATCTGTACACTGTACATTGGAATACTGACAAAGCCATACTGGGTCATTTACTGTACAACTGGTTTAGGACATTTGTAGGGGCCAGTTTCGAATTGCAGTCTCCCGTAGGTGTTCTTTGAGAGTGTTTTTGGAAGTGGGTAGTGATTCACATTCCTTTACAGCTTTGGGTAGGGCGTTCCACATTGATGTGGCATAATTGCGAAACGTGTTTAGTCCCTTGTTTGAGCCGAATCTGGGTTTAACATGATTTGTGGAGCTCCCTCTGGTGTTGTGATCGTGGTATTCACTGACCTTTGGGAAGTATTTTGACATGTACATGGGTACCTTGGTGGTGTAGTGTATCTTGTAGACCAGGCCCATTGCAAGTTGCTGTACTCTGTCGTCTACTCTAAGCCATCCTAGGTTGTCAAAGTGTGCAGGCCGGGGTGAGGTGGGTTCTAGGAGTCAGGTCAAGCAGTAGTCTGACTAGTTTGTTTTGAGATGTTTGTAATTTGGTTTTTAGTGCCTTTGAGGTGCTTTGGTACCATGAGGTGCAAGCATAGTCGTAGTACCCTTGAATGAGTGCTGCTGCCAGAGTCTTCAGGGTATTCTTGTTTACCAGAGAGGAGATCCGGTACAAGAATCGAGTTCGTTGGTTGACTTTTTTTATTACATTGGATGCATTGGATGGAGGAAGCTCATACAATAGTTTCCTGTCAAATACTATTGGATGACGTGATTAATCACGACAGGAAACCAAAGTGTGAGCTTCTGCCAGGAAGTATACTGGAACTGGACTACAAAAATGCACGTAGGCTATAGACCACTACACTTCCGCGTTACATTGAAATCAGGGAGGAGATTGCGGGGGGGTCAAATGAATGGATGTGGACAAGAGCCGTGATGGAAGTGGTTGCCGATACGGCTGTGGGGGTGCTAGAGACATGATCGAATAGACGTTTATGCGCCTCGCTCTCCTGAACACGGCGTGACCCATAACTAATCGATCAGAACTAAATCGGCAGAGAAAAAGCCCATTTTAAAGCACCTATTCCGCATGGACATGCGCAGAGTGCCCATGGAGTCTGGACGACGCGAGATGACGCACGAATGAATGTGGACTGTTCCATCAGAGGGCGGAGCTTCGGTGGCCAATGTCCTTTCAGCCGAACAGGATAATGAAAAAATTATCCCACTAAATGGCCAGACGCGTCTTATGGCGACATCTACAATTACCTCATTGAGTCTACAGGTAGACTAATGTTTATATTTAAGTGCAGCGGTCTGTAGCCACTTACATGACCATCGAAGCTCCCCCCTCTGATGGAACAGTCCACATTCATTCGAGCGTCATCTCGCGTCGTCCAGACTCCATGGGCACTCTGCGCATGTCCATGCGGAATAGGTGCTTTAAAATGGGCTTTTTCTCTGCCGATTTAGTTCTGATCGATTAGTTATGGGTCACGCCGTGTTCAGGAGAGCGAGGCGCATAAACGTCTATTCGATCATGTCTCTAGCACCCCCACAGCCGTATCGGCAACCACTTACATCACGGCTCTCGTCCACATTCATTCAATTGACCCCCCCGCAATCTCCTCCCCGATTTCAGAATCCCGGAAGTGTTACGGTGGTCTATTGTCAGGGGTGCAGTCGTAATATGGGCCAAGGCCAAACGCCACGTGCATGCGCGCTCCCGCGCGCACGCGCATACATGTATCTCTCCTCTTTCATGAGTCGGAGCTGGGGACGAGACGGGCGGTCTTTTGTCACATAACACACGCCCAACACTCCACACACACGCACACACACGCACGCACACACACACACACACACACACACAGTCTAGGTGATAAGTGCCGGCCGGCACTTATCACCTAGACTTTGCATAATAATAGGATGCGCGCAATTCTGCCTCAGTGACGAAGCCCAAACGTCGTTTGACCGCGTATGCCCAGCACTGCACCCCTGGCTATTGTACATACACAGTAAATTGTTGGCAACTCTTTTGCATTACTTTTCACAGTACATATTGTGATGTAAATTCACAGTAAATTGTTGTAATGCATATACAACAAAAATATGTAATATCACAGTAATTTCTTACAATTTGAAGTTGTGAAATTATGTAAAGTCACAGTAAATTGTTGTAATATATATACAACAAAATGATGTAATATCACAGTAATTTCTTACAATTTGAAGTTGTGAAATTACAACAATGTATTGTACCACCAGTGCTGTGAAATTACAATACATTGCTGTGAAGCCATTCACAGTAAATTGTTGTGAACCTTATTGTAAAAGTCATGCAAAATATTGCCAGTAATTTATTGTGACTTTACGGTGAAAAATCTTACAGTGCACGTATGAAAAGATAAAAAAACAACTGTAGTGCAGGCAAACATAAATCATCGCACAGCGAGGCACCCCGACGAGACGAGAAGCTAGCGCCTTGGGAAGGTTCGGTGCAGCGGACCCTCTGGGGGGGGGGGGGCGACGGAGTGTGAATGAGGTGACATTTATGACGTGAGCGCTAACTGTGAGCAGCGGCGGTGCCCTGCCGCCGTGGAGACCATGTTGACTTAACACCGTGCGTGAATGGAGCCCGCCTGGGGGGTTACCAAGGCCACCTTGTGTCCCCCCCCCTGCCCCCCCCCCCCCCACGCTAATTTATCAGCTTCACCGCAACAGTGGATTTCTTTCACTCCGTCGTCTGATGATAGTTGGATTTGGGGGGAAAAATAAGATATATATATATTAGGGGTGGGAATCACCAGAGGCCTCACTGTCATAATCACGGCGACAGCCTTCCTCACCCCTCCTCCTTCCACACCATCATGGCGAGAGCCTTCCTCACCCCTTCTCCTTCCACACCCTTATATGGGCAACATCCGACCTCAGCATTCCCACACTGCCAGAGGGAGATCAATCAGCGCGGCTGTGAGGGATTCCCTCATCAACAAACCCCTACATCAGCCCACGGATCCTGCTCTCCCTCGCCACAGTGTTAACCTAACAACCTAGGTACGACGACGCACACTAGCCTTGCTACTCTCTCCTTGTTGCATACCTTGTCCTAATCTTGTTCTCCCTGTGCCCAGGGCCACCGCTCCCGAGACACCACCCGCCTGGACGCTCCTGTGCTGCACGAGGAGTGCACCTGCTCGCATCTACTTGTACATTCCTGTTGTCATACCCGTCTGCTTGGTGCCTACATTAAACCAACCTAAAACGCTCCATTCTCTCTCCTTCTGTTTTCTGCTATTGGGCTCCGCCACTGCTGCCCTAACACTCACGATACGATATTATTGGCAGATATTGTTTGCAAAGCATGCGAGAAAATACATGGGAAAAGTCTTGTATGTGTGACATAAGAGTATGTACACCAAAATCACACAAAATATTGCAATGTTGTACAACAGCATTGCATTGTTTGTATTGTATATAGACTGTAAATCCATGTGGCACGGGCCTCGGGTGAATGACACAACACGCAAAAAGAATCAATCAATCATGTTACAAAACACATTCTTCTCTCTCCAAATCCGCTTAAATCCTCTGAGCTCTTTGGCTTGTAATTCTCTGTCTGTGCGTATTATTGTTTCCTGTTTGTTTTTTACTCATGACCGGGCGGAAACTGCGTTGATAAAAAAAACGCTTGGTCGAATGGTAATGTTCCACCGGGTGGGGTGGGGTAATTGAATCAGAATGGGCCGTGTGTCACTTACTAATAGTGGCTACTTTGCCGTGATTTATCTGTGTTTGCCGAAAGGAGAGAGACTAACAGACGGCCTGGTCCCTCAGATTAAACAGGGCATGGGAAAGATCTGCTATCGGGGAGAGGGACTCATCACCCGGCTAATCATTAGCATTATTAGCTCAGGTGCAGTTACTGTAAACACACCAACGACTCACATTCGGAGGGTTCTTGTTTGTTTTCGGAGGGCTGCTTCTTGTATTAATTTGACAGAGAGAGAGAGAGAGAGAGAGAGAAGGAGAAGGAGAGACACAGGTTAGAACGTTCTGATCCTATAGGCGTGAAGGGGGAGCATGACGTTTCAGAGGTGGGGGTCTTATAACCGCGACACAATCTCTCAGGAGTCATATTCAAAACAGTCATTTCATATTAAACTGTTTGGGGCAGACCAGTGATTTTTAAATTACATTTGAAACCCCAAGATGTCACGCAAATCGTTTCCCATCATCTCTTCCTCGCCTCAAGGGATACAGAGCGGATCCCAACGGAACCATTCTCTGAACTTACCGGAAGAGCCTTCAACCGGCATCCACACGCAAAAACCCTGCCAACTCACTACTTCACCAGCTAAGACTCCAGAAGACCAAGGAAAGAAATCTTGGCATCTGGTGCAGAGTAGAGTTAAGATGGGTAACGACGGAGGAGGATTTAACCGGTTTTGACAACACGGCGAACAGAGTCGAGTAGCAGAACAAAGCCTTCCTTCAACTATTTTTGGATGGACAACAACAGACAACGTATGAATTACTGACAGACGGCCAATTGCCTGCAGCGCATGGCAGCAGGGGGAAAAAAGAAAAAGAAATAAAGGCAGAAACTGTTGAGAAACTTGGAATTACATTAGAAGAAAGCATGGGGTCATCGTACGGTCTTGGATGAGAGTGCAGTCAAAGGTCTAGCGGCCGTACGGCGTGGATAAGGTTGTGTCTCCACACTATAGGGAGCGGTATGGGCAGAAGCAATACGGCGAGCGGCTTGAAAACCTATAAACATTATCACAGTGCGGGGGGAAAAGCACTTCTATGGGAATCACAATCTCCTCTCTCTCTCCGCAGGGCGGCCAGAGTCGAGAGCGATACCGAAAAACAAACTTTATTTCCCATCCCATCGCAGAGATCCGGGAGAAAAAAGAACAACCTGTGTTCAAACGTGATGCGAAAAGGACCTACGTGTGTGTGCAGTAGAATATCAACGTGTTTAATTGTTTCTAATAAGGCAACCTTGTTGAAGTTGAGGACCGGGACGCCGCCAAGAAACTTTCTTTCCAACGAGGAACTGGCAGAGAGGGAAACAGGGAAAAAAAGGGGGAAAGAATCCTCAGGGCGACAGCGACATGATACAATGAGATGCTGTGCCTCATTTCTTGCATCCAAACACGATTCATTATTCAAAGCGTATGCTGGAGTTAAGGAGGATGGGGGGAGGGGAAACAAGCAGCCAAAATAATAATAAACAGCAGCCGCAGTTTTAACTGTCAATCTGCAGCCGCCCTGGGGACAAAAAAAAGGGAGTAAAAAAAAAAGATTGAGATGAAATTGGAGAGTTAAAAACACCAGCGCTCGTCGATCTAAACGTTCCTTTGGGACATAACGTTTCTCAGGCAGACCCCTGGTTTGAACTCTAAAATACCTTAAAGGCCCTACTGTGACAGTCAGGCACTGAGGCGTTGAGAGGCGCTAATGCAGATTAACATACGAGGTCCTCGCTAAACAGGATGGGCCTCTGGCCAAGAGACGACAAGATGTGGGGGTCTAAAGCGGTCTCCGCAAAACAACCGGTCAGAACTGGTTCCGACAAGGATTTGACCCGATAGGCGTAAAAAAGGGGGAGCATGTCGTTTGAGAGGTGGGGGTCTTATAACCCGCGACACAATCTCTGAGGAGTCATATTCAAAACAGTCCCTTCATATTAAACTGCTTGGGGCCAACCGGTGATTTTTAAATGACATTTGAAACCCCAAGATGTCAATTGTTCGTCGATCGAATTAAAAACACCAGCGCTCGTCTATCTAAACGTTCCTCTGGGATATAAGGTTTCTCAGGCAGAAACCCTGGTTTGAACTCTAAATACCTTAAAGGTCCTACTGTGACAGGCGCTAATTCAGATTAACATACGAGGTCCTCGCTAAACAGGATGGGCCTCTGGCCAAGAGTGAGGATTCAGACGACAGCATGTGGGTCTAAAAAAGCGGTCTCCACAAACTGTAGAACAAGTCTCATCGCATACGGGAGAAAATACCACTTCTTAGGGAAGAGAAGGCATTGGGATAAACAGTATACAAATGCAGTTGGCTATTGTTTAGTCACAGTATTGTGATAATGGGACACACGATACAACTTTTCAAATATATTTCGAGGAAAGAAACAAAAAAAAAACGAAATATGATAAAATTTCATATTGCATGATGATTTATTAATAAATTTCAGCTTCATTCAGCATTTTGAGCATGTAATGCCATTTTGGAGCAATAACTTACATCATCAAATAACATATTAATATTTAATTAAGCATTTTGCAAACATTCTATTTGTTCATCTATGTCTGTAGCTGGAGCGAGAGGCAAGAAGAATAATCACAATTGTATATGTAAGGGAATAATCCGGATTCAGTCTTTCTTTGAGAAAATAACACATAAATCACCCCCAATAAAATGTTTTTGGTTTTCCGTGGTGGGGCTACATTCTGATTGAGGATTGGGCCGTTATCAAACAAATAATGTATAAATCGATGGGTAATGCTTGCGATGCACCATCCATTAACAATGTGGTAGCAACATACTGTATCCACAAGCAGCGTGTTTATAAATATGTGGTTTGGCTCGTATTTTGGGTTGATCATTAATCTAAGGGCACATGAGTAACTTGTCTAAGATGAAGGTAAATAGACTATTTCCCTGTCAGATTGATGTAACAGACAGATGTTGTTTTTTGGTGTGTGTTTTTATTTTTTTTAGAGTCTTTCCGCTATGCTAGGTGGATAATGACTGTCATTGATTAATAATCCTCGGCCAGCCCATAATAATCAGTCCCACATGTGCCCAGCTCCCTTAAAGGAGAGGCTCATTTGCCACCAAGATTCACAGCCTAAACTGCTTAGTGGCGAGTAATGGAGAGCAATTTTCTTGTCTTGAGAAAGAAGAAGAGGGAGAAAAAAGACTCAAATTGAGGGGTTTAGGCATGTCATTTTCCATTGCTTCAGCACGTCAAATCGCCAAACAAGGAGAACTCTATGATTTCAGAGATCATTATTACCCCCCCCCCCCCCCCCCCCTCCTCCCCCCAAAAGCAAAAAGGGGGCTTAACTCCCTACGGGCATTCTGTTGGCGACACGAGGAAGCGTTTTATTCCTTTAACCACCGCCTCTCATTCTCCCTTTAATGCAATTTCTTCAATTCATCTGAAGTGGTACACTTGACCACTGCGCGCCTTTGACGAACGCAATCTGAGGTGAAAATAACGGTGAAGGCTGAGGAAGAGCGATGTGCCTTCATTTCCATCTCCTTGCCTTTATAGAGAGAAAACAAACAACAACAATATTGCACCGCTCGGCATAGAGTGCACCTCACTTTAAGAGAACAAATAAATAAATAAATACACAGCAGGGTCGGGGATCAATTCCCTTTCGATTCAATCAATTCCAGCTTTACAGTTTAAAGTTTCAGGTGTTTGAGCAGGCGGTCTGTTGTAGCGGCTCCCGTTCTTTACAGAAACGGCTGTTTATTTCCTCAAGAGAGAGAATTTTGTCAGGGTTGGATGGGTCAACGAAAAAGTTGAGTTCTGGCTGAATTGAGAGTGCATTGAGTCCAACCCCAATAGACAGTATATAAATGGTAAATGGTGCATTTTATATAGCGCTTTTATCCAAATGTTTACCCATTCACTCACACATTCACACACCGATGGCGGAGGCGACCATGCAAGGTGCCCAACCTGCTCATCGGGAGCAATTAAGTGTCTTGCTCAAGGAGAGGAGCGGGAATCGAACCGGGAATCGAACCGGGAACCTCCGGATTACCAGATGACTGCCAGTTACACCGTAGAGTCATAGTGTCCGACTGCAGGAGGTTTGGAACTGGAGGCAGGTAAGATGGCTGCCACATGATTCCAGAATAGTGTAGTGGGAATTCTTAAAAAGGTATTTATAGAACGGTGGAACCAAATGTCCTGCTCACCAATCATGTTGTCCAATGAATTCTTTCTCTCTAGCCGTAGCTGCGGTTATCGATTGTGTAATTATGGATTGTGCTGAGAAAGGACTCTTTCTGACAAGAAGGAAACAGGGGTAGGGGTCCACAATGTTTAAATATGCCCATTAAGGATACATCTCTTCTACTGTTGAATGATTCCTTCTACTTGTTCTGCTGGTCTAGATCCAGGCCTACTGAGGTAAACACTTCAAGAATGTATAAGTTAAGACTACATTACTGTTCAACTAAAATGCATCAAAGTACGCCTATACATTACTGTTCCACTAAAATGTATCAAAGTAAGCCTACATTACTATTCCAGTGCAATGTATTGCAGGAAAAACAGTTGTTGAACCTGTCGTCACCTGATGAAGACGCATGGAGTTGTTTGTCTATCTGTATTGTGGTGCAGACTCAGAAATGTGTGCGTCAGAAGTGTGAGGGGAATATTCTATATTTGACTGGTACCAGTGAGTAGGGACAGGGACAGGGGCTCAAATAGAAAACTAAATAAAACAACAACAACACAAAGATATGGGTGGCACGTCTCCATAAAGTGAGTTGCATGATGCTGGAGTTTCTTTCCATTTCATTGCTATGCTGCTCCTTCACAGATGACCAGATGTATTATTTATTTTATTTCTACCTACAGCATTTTACTTGATTACAGGGTTGAAATGATAATTGTCACAACAACTATAGTAGACTTTTAAAAAATAGAATCATTTTATATAATAGGAAAAGGGGGCACTTCGGCGGACCCTCTGGGCTTCTCCCTCTGCCAGGGAGAAGATAGCCTGTGTGTTGTTTAAGCTTTCTGGGGAAAAGTAATGGGGTGGACGCGCAGAGGAACACATTCCCTGGGGAGGTGGACATATTTCCTCGCAGTAGATTGGGAGAAGCAGCTTAATGCCCTGGCAACGTGGGGGAAACGGAGAAAGACCACATTGGAAATATTGCACTTTGCACCAAGATGTAAACGGTAAATGGTCCATCTGTCTGCATTCCGCTCAGTCTTGGAACAGTGAAAGATACACCATCTGCAGACATACGTCAGAAAGAGGTTTGCGTGCAAACAGTGTGTGTGTGTGTGTGTGTGACTGTGAGTTTTTATTTATGCAGCTCTGTGCCAAAAATGGCATTTGGAGTCATTTCTTAAATGGTCCTTTTGCTGCCCCAGTCATCCTGCTGTACAGTCTTTCTGCAATCAGTCGTCGGACAATCATGAACGTTGTCAGTTACAAGTCGTCAGTGGATGGTAGTTACCAGATGGTGACTGAAGACCACTAGTGTTTACATGTAACTGCCTTTGTTAATGCAGTCATAGGCAAGATAATGTATTGGAGAATGTATGTGTGTGTGTGTGTGTGTGTGTGTGTGTGTGTGTGTGTGTGTGTGTGTGTGTGTGTGTGTGTGTGTGTGTGTGTGTGTGTGTGTGTGTGTGTGTGTGTGTGTGTGTGTGAGTGTGTGTGTGTGTGTGTGTGTGTGTGTGTGTGTGTCTGTGTGTGTGTGTGTGTGTGTGTGTGATGTCATATAATGATACATTAAAAGCATTCAAACCGATCTATTGAAATGTTTCCAAGAATTGAGAAGCGTCGTGTTTACGCTCCCTTTTACAGAACAAAACCCTGGTTAACAATGACTAAATAAACCCATGCAGTCCTTAACTTTGTCTGACACATTCTGTGTTTGGTTTAAACTAGGTGAAGGCACTATAGCCAAAAACCTGTTTGCTTTTATATAATTCCCTGATCGTCTTTACATTTGACATCCAGTGAGCTCAAGTATGCAATTGACCATATCCACACAGCGGCCATTTTGCTCTTATGTCATGCTCAGGTTGGGTTGCTTTCCACCCTGTTCACACTGAAGGTGAAATTATGGAATGGTGATTACAATTCAAATCTACAGTGCTGACTGGTCATTTTGGCTGGTACACTTGTATGTATATGACACCGAATATTTTATTATGTTTTTCCGCGTCTGAGTGTACCATTCGGGCAGGCCATGTTTTTTTTTGTATCTACTTTTTTCTCCCATTTTCTATTTTTCTCCCATCCCAATTTCGTATCGTCCAATTCTCCCCTCCCCTGTCTCGAACGCTGTTAGGCCATGCCTCCCACAAGCCGGCTGCAATGTGGACGAAGCCTTACATCACGTGTCCCCTCCGGTACTCGAGGAAGCAGCCGTCGCATCGTTTCACCTGCACAGCACGATCTCTCAGCAGCGGGGGTCTGCGTGGGAGGGACACGCCGCCCCCCTCGCTTCCTGATTATGCTGCACAGGCGCACCAATCGACCTGTAGGAGTCGCTGTCTACAACGTCCGATCCCCACCCATCAGCTTTCCCACCCCTAACACTGTCAATTGTGTTAGTATGAACGACCAGCCAAGCTGATAGCAATGCGTAGAGCTGGCCTCGGGCAGGCCATGTTAACTGATTGTACCGTTCATACCAGCCACCAGTGGCGGCTCTACCACTAGGGGCGCTAGGGCGCCGACCCACCTGCTGGCCAGCTGCTGTTAAATCAGAGAAGAAGACAATAAAACTTTTTCGTTTTTGTGTTTTATAGCCCTATAAATAATATAAACATGTTTAAAATTAATAATATTTACTCATTTTAAGTATGTTTGTATTTCCAATGCACAATATAACGTTATTATCAAAATAAAAAAAACATCGTTTTCCAGAGCAGGAAGTGACATCACGTTTTTTATATTTTTTTTATTTTTTCGTATTTCTCGGCCCGGGCTATACGCGATAGCGCTCTGAGTGCGCGTCACAGTTTGATCGCTGTCTCCGTCACAGCCAATCAGTGCATACGGCGTTGTGCGTTGAAATATGACTATTATGTTGGAATCCGAGCGCGATTTGAAGCGGTCTAGGCAGCAGCGTGAACTTCCATGAAGAATTTCCATAGCCGCATTTCGCGGAGACGCTCTCCGATTGGCCGACGCCAGTATTTTTTTCCATGGCAGAATTTCACAGAGACGATCTCTGATTGGCCGAATCCAATTTCTAATGTTCCAATTCTAGCTTCTAGCTTGGTTCCTAGGTTGGTCTAGGACTGTTGTTTGTCTTAGAGCGTGCCGTGCCGTGACTGCAAGTTCTTTAGACTGTTAAGCTTAGGCACTCTTTCAAAGTTGGTTAAGGTTAGAGTTTGTCTTAGAGCATGGCGATAGAACGCCAGGTAGTTTGCAGTCTGTTCGAGCGGAAATGGACAAAGGAATGTACTTGTTGAGTGTTGTGCTAACGTCGAGCTCAGCTGAGCTAACACTTGGCTAACAAGCTATATGGCGGATTATACACGTTTATCAAGCTCTCCTGCCCTGGACGTTTCAACTAAACAGTGAGTCTCTCTCTCTCTCTCTCTCTCTCTCTCTCTCTCTCTCTCTCTCTCTCTCTCTCTCTCTCTCTCTCTCTCTCTCTCTGTGCTTAACGTTAACGTTTGTAAATAGTTTTTTTTAGGAGCAGTACTGTTAGGCTACTGCTGTGCTGGCCATTCATGAAGCGAGACATTGCTGATTGTTTATTTATTTTATAACACAAGACTATGACTACCAACTGCCTAGCCAGCCGTGTATCAATCTTGGATGCAATAATAACGTTACTTACCACACTGACTATGTCGATGGCTCATTGATTTAACTACTGCAGCTCTCTCGGATTGAAAATACGTGGATTATGGCTTGTTCAATATCGTCTATGTTTGAATGAATGAATGAATGAGAACTTTATTAACAGATTGCAGAATGGGTACAATACAGTACGGCTCAATACACACAATTGTTAAGGGGATGCAGACCAGAGAAAGACGTTTGTCTTGTTTACATCAGGGTCCCAGATTTTCGATTCATATCGATAGTTTAATAGCTAGCCTTGGCTCGTTTAACAATATGCAAAATATGTGTACAGCCCTGTACTCATACTGAAGTTATTCTTGGTATATAATAGGTCTGATTGTGTAACGAATCGATTCCACGTCGCGCTGTGTGTGAGAGAGAGAAGGAGAGAGGGAGAGATTCTGCCTGTGTTTGGAGACGGGCGAGTTTTGTTTCTAACTTTTCTATTTATATTGTGTTTCAAGTTGTGAATTAGAGTCTAGACTATACTTTATTTGACTGGTTGTGTGTTGTTGTAGTAACAGCTGAGCGACTCGTTCATAAGAGCCGATTCATTGCCGTGAGCGTGAGTCGAATCGCTCACGTCTTGCCATGAGTCTTGCGTGGTACAGTACTGTACTGTACAAAATATTTGGTATAGCGCCCCTAGTGGCGAAGTACCCAGCGGCCGCCACTGCCAGCCACAGCTTGTGATCTTCAACCATAGCTTCGGCATCCGGTGCCGCGATTGCCTCTACGTGTGATTGGAGCAGAGGAGATAACTGGTTTCTGGTGTGAAACAGCTCCTGTTGGAAAGAGAATGTCACTTCACAGAGCTTTGGCGTCCGGTCTGTCCCTGGCGCTATATGCACCAGAATATTAATGTATTCTGGGGTCGCTGTGAGTGACTGTCCCGGTGGATTTCTGGCACGCCAAGAAGAATAACCTGGATGAGTACCCGCGCGGGTTCATCCGCTGCGTGGGCGCTGAAGTGACGCGGGTACATCCGCTGAATGGGCGCTGAAATGAAGCGGGTACATCCGCTGCGTGGGCGCTGAATTGAAGCGGGTACATCCGCTGTGTGGGCGCTGAAGTGAAGCGGGTACACACCTATACATTAGTAGTATATTACATAGTATTAGAAGTTAGTAGGCCTATTATGTTACAGTATTAGTATTATATTACATAGTATTAGAGGTTAGTATTATGTTACAGTATTAGTAGTAATGTATATTACATAGTATTAGAGGTTAGTATTATGTTACAGTATTAGTAGTATATTACATAATATTAGAGGTTAGTATTATATTACAGTATTAGTAGTACTGTATATTGCATAGTATTAGAGGTTAGTATTATATTACAATATTAGTAGTATATTGCATAGTATTAGAGGTTAGTATTATGTTACAGTATTAGTAGTATATTACATAATAATTAGATGTTCGTATTATATCACAATATTAGTAGTATATTGCATAGTATTATAGGTTAGTATTATGTTACAGTATTAGTAGTACTGTATATTACATATTATTAGAGGTTAGTATTATGTTACAGTATTAGTAGTATATTACATAGTATTAGATGTTCGTATTATATCACAATATTAGTAGTATATTACATAGTATTAGAGGTTAGTATTATGTTACAGTATTAGTAGTACTGTATATTACATATTATTAGAGGTTAGTATTATATTACAGTATTAGTAGTATATTGCATAGTATTAGAGGTTAGTATTATATTACAGTATTAGTAGTATATTGCATAGTATTAGAGGTTAGTACACAGTATGGCGCAGTGTATCCCTATTTGATTACAATCACCTGTTGTTTGTGACCAAGACGTCTGCGATCTATACCATCAATAGAGAAGCTGCGATATAAGAACTCAGGACGTCCCTATTCATCCCATGACCTTATGATGACCAGCCCTCATGTTTCCATCAAGCTCAGTTCCAATCAATTCGCTAATCCTTGAAACAGTGGAGGAAAACCACACCATCTGCAGACACAGGCCTCCGTCAGAAACAGGTTTGCGTGCAAACCGCCAGTTTCCACAGAATCCACTAGTCTATCTATTCAAAACAATCAAATCAGGGCCTCTCGCTGGCTATGTGGGAATTCATATTTCATGTGAGTGCAAACTTGATAAGACGAGTCTTTGAATCCGTTTAGAATCTATTTTAACCATTGACCTTCATTAGCATCGACAGCGGGGTGAGGCACATCAACTTTCCACTCGTTCCCCTCATGCTGGGATGACACGGCGTGCCGCATTGCACACATGCTCTCGTGCCGCCTACACATCGCTTCTCAGAAGACACAGGGAAACAGAAATGCACGAACGTTGTTTGTGTGGTTTGTTTACCTTGTGCATCCTGAGGGGGCGGACGAAGCATTAATGGCCACTTTAGGAGTAGAATAATTGTTCCGCCGCGGAATGGCTGTGTGTGTAGGTGGAGGAATCAAAAGAAGTCACTCAAAGGGAACGTCTCGAGAATCCGAACGTCGGATACAATTCTGGGAAGGAGTGAGATCCCTTGTAAAAAGCCGAGTGCTCGCAAAGGAAGGGTGGGGGAGGGGGGGAGTCAAAATGGCTGTCAATTCCCGAGTGCGGCGGGAGCAGGACAATAGCGGCGGTGACAGTGATGTGAGGCGGGACGACGGGGAAGATTGGGGTTGGGTGGAACAATAGCTCCCTATAGGGAGGTGTAGTGGTTACGTCATTGCTGTTTCCGGCCGGTCCACCTCGCAAAATTGCAACGTATTTCCACCTTTTCCCATTTCTAAATTGTCTCGTTTAAAACAAATAAAGCATGAACATTTGCATGGTGTACCTTTCTGTGTGTATTCATCCACAATCTATAGCTCAACATGAAAATATTCGCAATTAATCGTAAAAAAAATATTCGCCGAATTTTATTTCAACCAAAAATGTTTAAACAATAATATTAGTGATAGAAGGGAACTCGTTTTGTGCAAAAATGGAAAGCTTGCCAATGTTCATGAGGCAGAATAGTTACAATAGCCGATAATCCATTTTTCCAATGAATCCCTATACGGGTGGACCGCACGGGAAACAAAAGTGACGTCAGACTATACACCTCCCTATAACCATAAGTCTGTGGAAGCAGTGTCAGATAAATGAGTACTCTGAGTAAAAGTAAAAGTCCTCCATTCAAATTCTACTTAAGTAAAAGTAGAGAAGTATTTGCTATTGAATGTACTTAAGTATCTAAAGTAAATGTTTTTATTTAAACTTTATTTAGCCAGATAAAACATTAAGAACAGGTTTCTTATTTACAATGACGATATACACATTCTACATGACGTTTGTGTATTCATTGACCTCTATAGGTTATGTTAAAGTGGTATGTGGTCCAGTTATGCTGCTCTGATTAAAGGTTATGTTAAAGTGGTTGGTCCAGTAATGCTGCTCTGATTAAAGGTTATGTTAAAGTGGTATGTGGTCCAATAATGCTGCTCTGATTACGTCATCTTGAAGTTGACAGGCTTCAAATGTGAAGATATATAATCTTCATACATGTTTTATATGCAAATAATTTTTCTTCAAAGTAACTAGTAACTGGCGGCTGATTGGCGCAGTGGGCAAGGCGCTCGCCACTAACGCAGGATACGCTGGGTTTGAGCCCAGCTCTCTCCGCGTTGCTACCGGCTGGCCGGTCGTTCATACTAATACAATTGGCAGTGTTAGAAGGTGGGAAAGCCGGTGGGTGGGGATTGGACGTTGTGGACAGCGACTCCTACAGGTCGGTTTGGTGACGCCGGTGCGACGGAAACAGGAAGTAGCGGGGGCAGCGTGAGCCTCCCACGCGTTACTCCTTGCCACTGAGAGGTCGAGCTGCAGCGGTGAAAAGATGCGACAGGCTGCCTCCTCGTGTACCGGAGGGGACACGTGATGCAAGGCTTCTGCCCTCACTACAACCGACCAGTGGGAGGCATAGTCTAGCAACGTTCAAGACAGGGGAGGGAAGAATTGGACAATACGAAATTGGGATAGGAGAAAAATAGAAAATGGGGAGAAAAAAGTGAAGAAAAAAAAATAAGTAACTAGTAACTGATGGGTTCAGATAAATGTAGTGGAGTAAAAAGTACAATATTCCCTTTGAAATGTAGTGGAGTAAAAGTATGAAGCTCCCTAAAATGAAAATACTCATGTAAAGTACAAGTAGCTCGAAAATTTTTCTTAAGTACAGAGTACAAATACTTACTTTTCACCACGCACTGACAAACATCTGTGGCCAAAGAGGAAGGAACCAGCGGTACTACCACTCTAAAAAATATTATATTAATTATCCCCTCAACCTTGTTCATACTTTAGAACTATGAACGAAAAATTTGTTGAAAAGGCAAAAATAGAACGTGTCCATGGAAACAAAAATGAATGCAGCCAAATTGTTTCCTTCCAGTTTAGCTGTCTGATAACTGTATCACTGCATACATCATAAACGTTCATTCAAGCTTACTATTTGATTACTTGTGATACTGGTATGTATACATGCAATTAAAACTTATTACCACTTTTTATATATTATTTGGTCGGGGAGGTTATTAAATTGATACAGTTATAAGACTACAGGTGTAGAGGCAGCTCTGCATAGGAGTGTGCAATCCTTTGCCTACATTTACATTTTAGTCATTTAGTTGATGCTTTTATCCAAAGCAACTTACAAGTTATATACAAGAAGTCAGCAGAAGGGGTACAACTCTGGGAGCTAAGGGTACGTAACATTGTTCGTCAAACAGTGTCGAACTTGAGAATTGTATTGCCTATTACAGTATGTCTTTCTACTATTACCATACCTGAACCTCCCCTTCCCCCTCCTGCTATGATGCCTGCATTTCCCCCAAGGGGATGAGAAAAGGAATATCTCATCTTATCTTATCTCTTGTTAAAGTGATCCAATTGGCAATGGCATTATCAGATTTATTTGCTGTGTTGAAATAAGATGACATATGTTCAGATATAGACATTGAACATGTCTTACTGGCGACAAACATTTCACTTGCTCTTAAAATAGCTCTGTATTAGGGTTAGTAGTAGCCTAGACCCTAGAGTATCCATCCACTATGCTTTTAAGTGGTGGAATTAGGGCTTGTTGTATGTCTGTGTGTCGTGGAGTGGGGGCGGTGTGTCGTGGAGTGGGGGCGGTGTGTCGTGGAGTGGGGGCGGTGTGTCGTGGGGGCGGTGTGTCGTGGAGTGGGGGCGGTGTGTCGTGGAGTGGGGGCGGTGTGTCGTGGAGTGGGGGCGGTGTGTCGTGGGGGCGGTGTGTCGTGGAGTGGGGGCGGTGTGTCGTGGAGTGGGGGCGGTGTGTCGCGGTGTGTCGTGGAGTGGGGGCGGTGTGTCGTGGAGTGGGGGCGGTGTGTCGTGGAGTGGGGGCGGTGTGTCGTGGAGTGGGGGCAGTGTGTCGTGGAGTG
The DNA here is from genome assembly GCF_963971535.1 of Notolepis coatsorum. Classification (NCBI taxonomy): domain Eukaryota; kingdom Metazoa; phylum Chordata; class Actinopteri; order Aulopiformes; family Paralepididae; genus Notolepis; species Notolepis coatsorum. The sequence continues at coordinate 54,749,169 of NC_140173.1, forward strand.
GGGGCGGTGTGTCGTGGAGTGGGGGCGGTGTGTCGTGGAGTGGGGGCGGTGTGTCGTGGAGTGGGGGCAGTGTGTCGTGGAGTGGGGGCGGTGTGTCGTGGAGTGGGGGCGGTGTGTCGTGGAGTGGGGGCGGTGTGTCGTGGAGTGGGGGCAGTGTGTCGTGGAGTGGGGGCGGTGTGTCGTGGAGTGGGGGCGGTGTGTCGTGGAGTGGGGGCGGTGTGTCGTGGAGTGGGGGCGGTGTGTCGTGGAGTGGGGGTGGTGGAGCATCCACGGGCTGGTTGTGGTGGGTCAGTCTGGGTCAAAATGTCCTGGGCAGTTTTTTAGTCCCGGTCCGTCCCTGCATCGGCCTTTACCTGGGGCCGCCAAGTCACAAAAAACGCCCCTGCTGGTCTGTTGCGTCTTACAGTAAAAGTCACACTAGGAAACTATCCGCTTTCAACTTTCAAGCGGTCCATGATGACTTATCAACACATAGTTTATAGATAACTAAAATAACAGTACTCAGGGTCAGTGGGATTATGGGATTGCTTCCAGGTTGGGGTGTGACATTGCAGGGCTATTAAATTGTCACTGTGGGTATAACAGAGACATTGAGACAGGCTAACCCACCGAATGACTCATCGTTTATCTGCCCGGCTTGTTTGACATCTTTACGACGTGCTGTATTAACACAACCCAATTTCATCTTGTCTTTAATGTGATTTTTTTTACTGGTCGTCTCACGGAAATCCTTCAGGGACAGGCAGCCACCGACCACCACTGGGATGCTTTACTTGACAGATTTGTATCAAAGGACACTTTGCTTTTCCATTGTGTCATTTCCTTTCCGCCCCTCAAGCTATGTTAGGAAAAGGTATTTGTGACAAACCCTTAAGAGTGACAGGTGCATTACTGATAATTCCGCCAACATTAGCAAAAAAAATTCCAGCTTTGTCTCAGAAATGGCTCTTGACCTATTAAAAAAAAACTCCAATGTCCACACATAGGATAAAACACGCACGCACGCACGCACACACACACACACACACACACACACACACACACACACACACACACACACACACACACACACACACACACACACACACACACACACACACACACACACACACACACACACACACACACACACACACACACACACACACACACACACACACACACACACACACACACACACACACACAAGAGGTGGGTGATATAGCCTTAAAACTATATCACAATACTTCAGGGTAATTTTGCGGTAACGATATTCAGGATGATATGGAAGAAATACTGAACAATGTTTTATTGGTGATTGTATAAATAGCGTCTTCCTTGGAATCTTCAGTAAAAATATAAATAATGAGGGGTGCTCCAGTAGCGTGCTGCGTCACGGATCTGGTTGACTCCGAGTTCGATTCCCGGACCCGCCGTCATTTGCCGAATGTCTCCCCCTGCTCTCTCTCCCGTTTCACCCTGCAACTGTCGGTCATGCTTGACCAGGAAAGCGATAAACGCTAAAAAATAAAGTTTAAAAAAAAATATATATATATATATAAATAATGCTCTTCAGGATCCTGCAACATAGTATCACCTAATATAACTGACCTGATTTTAAGTAAATGTAAATGGCAGCAATCGAAACAAACCTTCATACAGTCAATGTCTTTGGCAACAGAACGGGTTGGTCCTCTTTGTTATCTACCCTCTTCGGTGCGACAGTCGGCTGTAGCTGAACGCGAGGGGTGAAGAAGAAAAACATAGGAATCTAGCTAGTAGCGCTAATACAATGTTACTGTTAGCCGACACTGCATTAGATTAGATTACATTAAATACAATTTTATTAGATTCACTACTGGGTGTAGTGCTAATCAGATGTATATACTGAGTTGTAGTATTAATATGTACAGTGATACAGGTATAAAGACACTATGGTAGAAAGTCATACTGGCTAGCAGCGTAACTAGGTAAGGGATATGTACAGATACAGATATAGTATATAAAGGTTATGTGCAGGTATGCATCCATATTCTTACAACATTTAAAACTATTGCTAGAATAAAGCATCACCATGGCAACTGGACAGAATTATGCATGTTGCTGTGGAAATAGGTGAGCGACAATTATCCAGTGAGGACCGACGTGGATCAATTAGATTAGATTAGATTTGTATTGTCATTATACAGTACAAGTAGGTCTAGCCAGAGTGCGGAGTGTTTGCACGGTGGTCTCTCTCTCTCTCTCGATTCGGGAGCAGCTCCGCGCGGCACAGTGTGTATGTGTGCTCTGTCGCGAGGGTCTATCTGATTATCTCTCTCTCTCTCTCGCTCGCTCGCTCTGTCAAACCCCGTTTGGTGCGCTACAACCACAGAGCCAATCGGATCACTGTCCGCTTACCCAGCGCCCGCTGACGTCAACATATGCCTCAAATCAGGATGACCTAATTAAATCTAGCAGGAAATGGTCTGAGCTGAATGAGAGCAATCCGCCAATATGGTATTTAGACACAAAAACACATTGATACTAACTCCTATTACTATAATACAATGCTAGAGACTCAAAAAAGACATTTATAATGCATGTCACCTCGATGTACAATTTCCAATCAATCAATCAATCAAATCAATCAATCAATCAATCAATGTGATATGGAATTAGCATAGCGTTACATACCGGAATTACAGCCAGGGGGACCAGCAAGTAGTGAATATGTTCCAGGGATTAGTCATATCCTAAAAGTCTAGCTATGGCATGTCCTACCTCTGAAACGTTATTTGTTGTCCTCCATGTGTCCATATCATATCGGTGGATGTGGCTGTGTCCTTAGCTCCTACTCATGCGTGCAGGATAGCATCTGTAACCCGCTAGCTAGGTTAACTAAAGCAGGCGAACCGCCAACGTGTTAGCGTTAGCTAAAGTAACGATAGGCATTAAAACTGTGCTCGAAAAATCTTGTGCCGTTCAAAATGGTGTTTGTTTATGGTACGCAAAATGCATTGACACGCCCTCATGCAACTATATTGTTAATATCATGATGTTTTCCGTGTACAAATGTTTACCGGTGTTATCGTGAGCCATATGATATGGCACAGCCCTAACACGCACACAGACACCATGTGAGCAGGGCAACACAAAGAGCGGGAACTAATTGATGAACAACCATGAAAAAACATTACAAAAGACCAAAACAAAGGATGAACATAATGGGCAACGCTTCCTCCAACCATTTATGGCACGGCAGTCCTCATAAGTCACCCGGTAAGAGTTATGTGATCCGTTAATGGAGTAAATCATGGGCGAAATATCAATCAAATTGCCACCTAATAGTTCCCTTAATGTCTTTGTTTGTGTGGCACCCTCAGCTCGCCATACAACAAGCACCCGTCATATTAATTATCCTCCCTAATAATAGCAAGGCGTCATTCGTCTGGCTGTTCAAGACTAACCAACGATGATAAAAGTGTTTTTTGTTGTTGTAGAAAATGAAGGGGAAAAGCCACTGAGTTCCCTGACGGGGAGGAAAAAAACCTCAATAGAAAACAGCCGTTATAGGTGCAACCCTTTTCTATCCAAACCCAACAGAGACTGTGGTCGTTCTGGAAGAACCACAAGTATGTAACGCGGAAATCCTGGGAGATTTTAGGCTGAGGCGTATTCAAAATAGGAACGTGTACATGAGCATGCATTCTGAAGTCTGAAATGCAGCAACAATGCTTTGAGTCAGTCACCTGTAATAGTGTCGACAAAGAAAGTCCCAACAATTGCACACGAGCATAATACACTTATTATTTTTAAATGAAATGTTGGGAACATAATATACAGTTCTCTCATATCATCATACAGTTTGGAAGCATTCATCTCAGATAGATTAGGGTCTACTGTATTGACCTGTCCCTGATTGTATCTATATATATATATATTATATATACATATATAGATATGTCATATCTAGCATCACTCCTCATGTACACCAAATGGCACTGAAGCTCTCAGTGACAGCAATACTGTGGGGATGTGTGTGTGTGTGTGTGCGTGTGCGTGTGCGTGGTGTGTGTGTGTGTGTGTGTGTGTGTGTGTGTGTGTGTGTGTGTGTGTGTGTGTGTGTGTGTGTGTGTGTGTGTGTGTGTGTGTTAAAATATCAACTGTTAGACCATACCATATCACAGCTCGGCTACAACTGTAAACTTTTAGTCTTCATATTTGGAAGCCTGGTCATGTCCATAAGTTGGGTGTTAGAGGCCTTCAGATGGCCGGTATTCCGAAGAGAAGAGCCAAACAATTAGCAAGATATTGCTCAGTGTCAGCAATTATTGGCAGCCGCGCAATTTGGAGAAGACACTGCTATCTGTATCCATGAGCTGTGTGTAGATTGTCAGGTGCATCATCCATGTGTGTGTGTAACTTTGGTTGCCATTGTCAATTTGGGCACGATTGTATCAGAATAACCCACAATGTACAAGTGCACTGATAATATTTGTGTCCTTTAAACGTTGTCTTTATGTGGACATAAATAAAGATTCTAAATGTGTGTGTGTGTGTGTGTGTGTGTGTGTGTGTGTGTGTGTGTGTGTGTGTGTGTGTGTGTGTGTGTGTGTGTGTGTGTGTGTGTATGTGTGTATGTGTGTGTGTGTGTGTGTGTGTGTGTGTGTGTGTGTGTGTGTGTGTGTGTGTGGGGAGGGGGGGGGGGGGGGGGGGTGTTAGACCTTTCGTAGGCCTCAGCGGTGGCTTTGTCCAGAGTGAAAATAACATCATAATAATTATGGGTACTCACATTTTGCAGGGAGATCGTAGCCGCAGGTGATCTTGGCTTTGCCAGTCTCACAGCCGTTTAGTGAGTGGCACTCATCATACAGACAGGACCCTGCTGCCTTGTGTATACAGCCATCGACTGAAACAGAAGCGCACACACACACACACACACACACACACACACACACACACACACACACACACACACACACACACACACACACACACACACACACACACACACACACACACACACACACACACACACACACACACACACACACACACACACACACACACACACACACACACAGGTTAAGTCCTACTTGAGAGAGAGTGGACAGAGTGTTTTATTATTTCAAAACAAACCTTTCACAAAAGAATGACCACAAATCAGATGTTTATATGCGTGAGCCGTATGCTTTTGAATTTCATTACGTCTACTTAAACCGTATGGTCTGAGCATTGATTTTATATTTGTCCTCAAACTCATCCTCCTCTTATCTGGTGAGGTCGAGATGGAGCGCCAGCTCTTATCGCTGGTAAATATTGACAGAGACAGAGAGCAAAGCTGGGTTAGGATCTAATAAACGCCTCCACACGATGGAAATGAGCCTGTTCTCCCTGTAAATCTTCCCTCCACTCCGCTGGCAGCCGTGTACAATCAGATCATTAACTGTACATTCCCACCCTGCAGCGAGAGCGCGTTATCTACGGCTGTTGAGTCTGTTGCGGTGTGGATCTGCATTCTGATTTCCCGCCTCGCCCTCCCTTGTTGATGTGTGTCCTGGTTCTGCTGTGTCGAGACCCCCGGGCCCTTCGCCGCCTCCCCCCACACACCCCACCCTCGAAGGTTTTAATTTCACCGGGTTAAGGCCGCGATGGGCTTTGATTGATGGCACGTCTTACGCGAGAAGGCAGAGAGATAGAAATCCACATTATCCGTCTCTGAAAGCCTGACACCCCTCCGAGAGCCCGTTATCAATCACAGTGAAACATCATAAAACCCTCCTCAAGTTGTCCTGTAGAAATCCTCACAGGCCATTAGAGGATAAGAGAGCTGGGAGAGGGAGGAGGTGTACAAGCATGACATGGTGTTTTCTTTGCTTGTTTCCCACTGTAAAGACACAGGATATGGAGACGATGGACCTGGTTTGCTACCTCATCCTATGCAGCTCATATGGCAGTTTTCCAGTTTAATATCTTCATTCCCATGGTCTATTTACAAACATTTGCATGTTTTTTATGGGGGGGAAAGCACCTAGTTACTGCTGTCCAGGCTGTGTCAGGCTCAGTCAGAAGTCAGACCAGAGCGGGGTTTTTAAATTTGTTTAGCAAGAGTGAACAATAATAAACATCAATAGACATGTATGCCAAGAGAGTAAACTATTGTGTTACATATAGTGACGTGATATATAATGGAAGAAAAGGCTGGACAACAAATGAGGCATTCTAGCAAGAAAGGCTGGACTACAAATGAGGCATTCTAGCTAGAAAGGCTGGACTAAAAATGAGGCATTCTAGCTAGAAAGACTGGACTACAAATGAGGCATTCTAGCTAGAAAGACTGGACTACAAATGAGGCATTCTAGCTAGAAAGGCTGGACTACAAATGAGGCATTCTAGCTAGAAAGGCTGGACTAGAAAGAAAGGCTGGACTACAAATGAGGTGTTTCAGGCAGTTCAGGAACAGTGTTTTCTGTATGAGAGAATAACTTCCTTTGGCTGGACTTTGGATTGTGTAACTCTGCATACGTCCTACATGCACCTCCAGTTATATAACATACTAGAGGTAAGGGGGAAACACAAAAAGCACAATATGACCTCTTCAAGTCTCGATAAGGGTAAGGATCAGGGTATGGTATGGTAAGGATAGCCCACACACTAATGATGCGCTGTTTCCACTTTTCACTATCCATGTCAAGTCAGAGCACATCATTTTATATAGCGACTAATATCGAATACAGATCCGATCCATTACTTTTACTGCAGAATATTAAACCATTAGTTGGGGACCATTGGACACAAATGATTGAGATAGTCATTTTTATTTCTCCATTAAAGAGAGCTAACATCCTTACTATGTGTGAAAATTAACAGAAAATTAAGTTGCTTTCCTTCGGCTGCTATCAGACTTTGGTATTAGTTTAAATTCAAACTATATCGTATTAGCTATCCTCTACCAGTAACTGTTCATTTACATTTACATTTAGTCATTTAGCTGACGCTATTATCCGAAGCGACTTACAAGTTCTGTACGACAAGTCATCAGGAAGGGTACAACTCTATCAGCTGAGTAACAATGTTCATCAAAGTGTTGCGTGTTACAGTGTAGGTTAGTTTATCTTACCATAAGGTCACCCTATGATCACAAAACAGGCTGAGACACCTATCGTCACCAGAAAGACAGAAGACAGGACCGGCATCATCTCCATCTGAAGATGAGCACATCAGTGTCTTTCGGAGACGCTCACAAGCTCAGTTTTAAGGTTGTTTCATGGTAAGTTCCTGTGAATTGAAGTAATGGAATCACGCTCCAAAGTCGCAATGTTTTGACAAATAAAATACCAGTAAGCACAATTACAATGGGGTCTCTTGACCTCTCACCTTAAAGGATAACTCCACTTTTTTTTTAAATTAGCTTATTTAACATCTTCCCTGGAGTTAGACAAGAAGATGCATACCTTTTTTGTCTCTGTGCGTGCATTTTAGCTTTGGGAATAGACGCTCCGTTAGCATAGCTTAGCTTCATCACTGGAAGTGGGGGAGGACAGTAGCCTTACAGTGCCTTACAGTGTATTGCAAGGTCTGACATTGACCAAACTTGATATGCATGACCTTGGTGGGCTCTAGGTCAACTCCTGAAAAGGGGGTCAATGTCAGACCTTGCAATCAAAAGTTAGGGGCGCACTGAAATTATGGCAAGGGTTATTAGCCCCCTAACTTTTGATTGCAAAGTCTGACATTGACCCCCTTTTCAGGAGTTGACCTAGAGCCCACCAAGGTCATGCATATCAAGTTTGGTCAATGTCAGACCTTGCAATACACTGTAAGGCACTGTAAGGCTACTGTCCTCCCCCACTTCCAGTGATGAAGCTAAGCTATGCTAACGGAGCGTCTATTCCCAAAGCTAAAATGCACGCACAGAGACAAAAAAGGTATGCATCTTCTTGTCTAACTCCAGGGAAGATGTTAAATAAGCTAATTTAAAAAAAAAGTGGAGTTATCCTTTAAGATAATTATGTGAATGTAATTGGGCGCATTGGAAGCACAAGACGTTCTCAGCTACAATCATATCCAATGTATACTAGTTCCATGCAGTTAAGGGTTGATACCATGCAGTTTTGTACAAAGATGTGATTTTCACTTCTTTTTCCCCCCTGAGACTGCAATTTAAATATCCATGTTTATATAGTGAACTACAGAATCACTGTGAAGTCACAATGTTCCCCAAGGGGATCACAAAGCGCACCCCCCGCGAATAAAGTGGAGTATCCCTGCCCTATGCTATGATGGAAATACACAGTCGAGTGTTTTAGTGGAACTGTGTTGCTAGGGAACCGCTTTGACTGCGCTCATCTCCTGCTGCAGTGTTTTTTTTTCTAATATCGACAACTGACAGGAAAACAAACGCTGTCCTTTTAGAAGGTTTACGTGGTCAAGTTGAAACCGTCTCTACAGCTGGCGAGCGCGCGTCCTCTCAGTCGCCATCAGACAAAGGACACTTCTGACGATTGGATGGTCTTTTTTCAGCTTCTCCCTCCCTCGTCTCCCAGGGTTAAGTCAAAGACAACAGCTGGGTGGAAGATTTTCTCCCTCTATCAATCATCTTTAATGGACTGAGGGACAGCCAGTTGACAGAGAGCGATCCTGATGGCTTTTTGAGAAAGTAACACGAGTTTGACAGAGGAGGAGGACACGAGGGGGGATCGTTCCGCTTCCAATGAACGGGACCACTGCAACAACACAAGGCCATAATGTAACCAACAGATGTGGGCTTTTCATACTACAACATTGTATTAGGATTTTCTTTTTGGCCTTTTTTCTCCCCAGTTTAGTCGTTATGCCAATTCCCCATGTGTGTCACGGTCCTGGTCGTTGCGCTACACTCTGTGGGTCTGGGGAGCGTGTAGACGACCACATGCAGAGGCGCTAGCCGCTTCTGTTCACCTGACTGCTAGGAGTTTCACTGGGAGAGCGTGACGCGCGGCAGATGTTCACGCTATCTCTCCCAGATCCCCTCCCTGCTGAACAGGCGCCCCGACCGACCAATAGCAGTTGCTATCACAACGACCAGGACTCAAACCCTGCGGGCCTCCCGCCCGCGAACACTGCCATATTGTGTTCATATGGACGACTGACCAAGCCGGAAGTACCGCTACCGGGAATTTAACCCGGGTCCCATGCAGTGGTAGGCGAGTGCTTGTACTTCTACACCATCCAGACCAACACCACAACATTGTGATATCTAGTGCACAATGCTGTTGATCATGATCAACTACGGTAGTAATAATAATAATACTTATAATATTAAACGTTATTTGTATAAGCACCTTTCATACAATAATTGCAGCTCAAAGTGCTTCACAGCAGTAACAATGTTTAATAGATCGCAGCAAAATAGACAAAGTCTAGGTAAGGCATAGAGCATTAAATCACATAATTTTTCATATTAGGATCTAACATATTAATAGGCCTCTTTGTTTACGGTTTTGATTATCACTGATGAACATAAAATAGACCGTAATAAATGAGTAAAATAGTGCAATAGTACAGTGCAATAACATAGTTCTCATCTACAGTACAGCAATCACTACAGTATGTACTGTTTTGACACCAAGAGAAGCCCTGGAGCTCACCCCCCACCTGGGATATACCCCACCGTCGCCGGTAGGTACGTTACCGCAAGCCTGGCTGTGTACGGTACCACAATTACTATCAAAATGTTGATTACTTCTGTCCGTTAGAGGATACGTAGGTGATTTGTAATGATGCTCAAGTTAAGGTCAAATTCAAAGTTCATTCATCACTCAGTGTACAGTGGCAGTGAAATGCTATGCTATTAGGGGGTGGAACAATCCATCAATCTGGATAGATATTATAGACTCAATGATCAACGATCCAATGTTGTCGATGCAAAGTCAAAACATTGATCCATGTCGTCATCTTTAAGATATGCTTTTTCTTTTTTTCTTTTCTTTTTTCATGGCACGTCCGTTTTACCATTTCTGTCCAAGTGCACCTCCTTCCTAAAAGTTCAAACAGTGCTAGCTGTACTACTGTAGCTAGCGGTGCCAGGCAGGTAATGGCAAGCGGTCAAGACAAATATATCTACTCCCCTCTCAGGAATAAATCAGCAGTGTGGAAATATTTTGGAACGGGTCACCAGATGACCCCCCCCCCCCCCTCCGTGCTAGTGTTAACGTGTCAGACGCCTGCACCCCAGCTTTTTTCCACAAAAAATTAACCACAACTCTAAAAGAGCGATGAGTATCACAGCTGCCATTTCATGTTTCATTTGCAAAGACGTGAGGCATCACAATGCTGTCGAGAACGACGGTCTTCGTGAGTTGCTGTGTACTCCGGAGCCAAAATATGCAACCCCATCGAGGCGCCACTTCAGTGAAACCTGCATACAGAGTCTGTAGGATCCAGTTAACACATCCTGTGCCAAAAACAAGTTTACTCGTTATTGCCCGCCAATCTAATAACGCCAACAACGAATGTACTCGTTTTTATGCTCGTTATTTCCTTTATTCGCTATTGGCATTCATAATTCATCCAGGAAGGCTCCGGGAGCCAGCTGGACCCTGTCTGATATTTCAACGCCTCAATACCGCCACCTGGTGGATTTCAGACGAGTTGCACCCCACTCTAAACCGGATGTGGCGCTCTGTGCATCGGGGGAAATCCTCCGGGAAAAATATCTTGTTATGTTGATCAAGACAAACACTCGAGTGCATTTGATCGCTTTCGAGACGCACAAATCAATATGCTTTCGGCGTGTATTGTGTCATACAAACGGAAAATGGATCTAGCAGATCGACATCAAATAATTGGATTTTTTTTCTCCAGACGCATCGTCACAGGTAAGAGGAATCTACCGTTAATTCCAGCTCGATTGTCCATTTATTTCATTGCAATCCATCTGCTCAACGTATGATGTCTTACTAAGGAAAGCCGTTACTGACAATCAAGGAATCATAAACGACCCCCCCCCCCTTTCCTTCACACATGATGGAGCATAATGTATACCGAGTATATGCATTTACATTTTTTAATATAGTGTGTATAGGAACGAAACGCCAATCGATTATGTGTAATATGCGTCGGGGCCTATAACTTGCGTTCTAGGAATTACTGCTATACACTCCAAAAACATACTTATATTCACGAGGGTACTAACACGACAATGTATGAATGGAAAAATATAACGTTCCCACATCCGGAACGATAGATACCCGATGCTGAATGGGCCATAATAATGTCGATATGGCTATAATATTTTTAAAGTTATAGCCCTGCAAAGAAGGTGAGCGACTCCATATGCTTACGGGCAAACTGCGTGGCACAGAATGTGTTAAAGGTGAGATTACAGTGAGTTAATGAGCGCAGTCCCTTACCTACGGAAGCCCTAAGAGGCCGTACATTCATACATTTTATTTACCCGTGATAACGAGTTAATTTAATTTGTTTTCTCGTGATAACGGGATCATTTTCTCGAGATCTCGAGAAAACTAAACGATAGTCTAGTATATATTAAATCACTGCAGGAAACATCATTCAGTGTCGCAATGTCAGAGGAGCAGGTAGCCCCTTTCGTGACTATGATGCGGTGCATCACAGTCACGAAAGGGGCTAAAGGAGCAGGAGGATATTGATCACTGCGTCACATATATCTTCAATCAAGGCCTGACACAGGCTGAAATAGCTGCATGCCTTGCTGTTACAGATAATATATATATACACATCTAAGAAGACGGTTAGCAAAGGCTTCAGCTTTACCGGCGGCGCAAATTCAATCAAAGTGAGCTCTCAAACAGCACCTGGCTTCAGGAGGCTGCAATTCGAAACTGGCCCCTGTATGTCCAAACCCCTCCCACCTGCCCCCTCCTAATGTACTGTTTCCTCCCCCTCGTATGTATATTTTCTGTTAGGATTTATGTACTGTACTGTACTGTATATTTGCATATATTGTACGTCACAAATGTAACAGTACTGTGTATACCTGTATGTCATGTACCCCCCTGAAATAAATTAATCCGTTATCACGAGAAAACGGACTTCGTTATCTCGAGATAACGAGAAAATTATCCCGTTATCACGAGAAAACAAATTCAATTTACTTGTTATCACAGGAAAACGGAGTAAATAAAATGTATGAATGTACGGCCTCTTAGGGCTTCCGTACTTATCAGTAAAGATGGATGGACGTCGTGGACGACAGAAGACTGTGTAGCTGGAGAGAGATGCGACTTTCCAGCGTCTCATACATGATACAATACAGTTTTAGTAGAAAAAAAAAGACACCCTGAATCCTGCGCTTTGCTTACACAGATTTTACATCAAATTCCAGCAAGAGCACGGCTAGATGTTCGATATGTAAACAAACTATTGAAGAGAAGACCGGGACAACCGCAAACTTCAACAGACATCTGTGGAGTGGACTCAACCTTGATGACTTGGACTCGGACTCGAACACTGGGGACTCAAGACTTGACTCAGCTACAACACTGAATTTTTTTGTAATGTTTTAGAAATGCATAATGTTTTAGAAAAGAATAATATATTCATTACTTCCTTTAGTGTGAAAATGCTTTCCATTGGCTAGTGTGTGTATGTTTGTGTGTGTGTGTGTGTGTGTGTGTGTGTGTGTGTGTGTGTGTGTGTGTGTGTGTGTGTGTGTGTGTGTGTGTGTGTATGTGTTTTGTTTTGTGTTTTCATCATCTATAGAATGACAGTGTTAAATGGGTCTTATCGATCACAAGCCCCTGAATCAAATGGAATTGAAATTGTATGGGGTCAGACTTTGTGATATGAGCAAATATTGTATTGTTGTCCAAAGAACCCATATGATTGTATCGTGATGAAACTTGTGATTTACACAATCACCCCTATATGATATGCCTGCATCAAGGGAAAAATACAACTGTCTTAGTAAACACAGTAGAAATAAATACATAAATAAAAGGCTCAGTAAAACTCTCATTCAAAGATCTGTGAATACAACCACATCACTGTTACATGCACACAAAAGTATAGAGTACTGTTTTTAATTAATTAATGCAATTAATTAATTTTAAAAAGCATTTCTTACCCCCAATCATCTTCGCTTATTATGATGGATTGATTAGGGTCTGCCCATGTTTCAATGTCCCAACAATTCAATGGTGATTTACCGGTATGTGACTTTCCAATACTAATTCCAAAACGAATTCACTCATAATTCACTAATTAACTCATGATTAAAATATTTCTCTCTTTCTTCATCACTCCTTTTCTATGTGTCTTGGTTTTCACAATGTAATAACTTCAGCGGACCGTTCTTTTCTGCCAAGTGAGTGAGAGAATTTAACATCAATTGCATCTGATGCAGTTTAACCCTTTCACTACCACACTACAGAAGGTTAACCCTTTACTATCACACTACAGACGGTTGGTTAACCAAATTTTACTATCACACTACAGACGGTTAACCGTGAAATTGCCTCACTCCACTTGTAAATCTTAAAATGAAGATTTTAAGAATGAATACAAAATGTAATTGCTTGTTAATGAAGATTTATTTATTTATTTCCCAGTGGGGTCTATTCTAGGCCATGGGAAAATGAACACTCCACTGGTCCTCTCTAGGTCGTCCTCCCTCCCGAGACAAACTCATCTCCCTGTGCGACATCACTGGCGAGCATTGGCTAACCGGCCATCCGGTTAGCCAGGGACATGGGATCCTTGTATGCAATGCAAGGTGGGGGAGGATTTGTTGAATCCCCCCGATAGGTCATAGAGACCCTCAGTGGCACCTTTGTTTACACTGTAAATAAAATCCCCATCAATGGAAAATGAACCCGCCCATACCCATGCTGATTGGTCCTTGTGCAAGACTAGAAAGTGGGGATATTTGATTAAACACCTGCTATCAGAATAATAGACAGTCAGAGTGACAAGCTACAGAAGATGGCGATAGTACGAGTGATGAAGAGGACAAAACGGAACATTTCATTGCCCCGAGATAAAAAAAAAAAAAGGTTTTTACTTTTACTTTTTAGTACTTAAGTACATTCAAAAGTAGACACTTTTTTACTTTTACTCAAGTGTGTTTTTAGCCAGATACTCTGACTTTTACTCGAGTATGATTTTGAGACGGTACCCATACTTTCACTTAAGTATAATTTCTGGGTACTTTTTACACCCCTGTCCCTTGTGGAGACGTGATGAAGAAACATATATTTTCTTTCTTCCTCAGAGTTCTGACTAATGTCTGACTAATATCTGTCTCTCTCTCTCTCTCTCTGAAGGGCCAGGTCGCAGCAGCATGGATTCTGTCTCAGACAGAGGGTCATTACAGTCTGGAGGTTTTTCCTGCTATTTGCCAGTAAATGGGAATAAACAGACCTGATCCAGCTGATTACCAGACTCTTGCATCTTATCGTCATAGATTCAATTCACCTGACGTCCATTTAGACATCTTGGCGGAAAGAGGCGGAGCAGCACAGGTGCCTGCTGGGAAAACCGGGGATACATCTGTGTGCGTGGGTGTGTGTATGTGTGTCTGGTGGCGTGATGGGGGTTGCCTTTGTCAATTACTGGTACATCCTACTAGCATAAGAGAGCATACGACATCTTGATATTGATACTGGCGTGTGTGTGCGTACGTGTGTGCTTACGTGCGTGTGTGTGTGTGTGTGCTCATGCTTGTGTGTGATGTTTGTGACTGAGGTTTTTATGTTTGCGTGAGATGTCCAAATAATGTTCTAATTTGAAATTGATTGCAAACTCGCCAGCGAACGCATTTTCCCCAACGTGTGTTACAGAGGTAACTAAAAACTGTTCTGAGTTTTCATGTGGAGAGATGTGACCCAGATGCAATTTTGATGCCAATTTATTTTCTCATTTAAGTGGGATTTCTGCATTACTCCCTGCCGATTCCTACGGAATAGATGCCGCGCCGTCAGAGACAAGACGACCTCTGATCCTCATTAACAAACGGTGGCCCAATCCGCAATCCACACTTAAGAGTTTCCACCACCCCAAAAGAAATTCAAACTTGAAAAACTGAAAGATGTTTTAGCTCTCTATTTGATTGACTGAGCTCTTGATTCAAATACCAATAGACAACAGGGAAATATTGATTTTAATAAGGTGCAAACAATTTAATGCAACTATTAAAACTATTAAAAACCTTCCTCTTCAAGAATGTGTGTGTGGATACATCCCACATAAACACGGTAGCAAAAATAGACTGGGGCTTTGACAAAGCCAAATGTCAAAAATGATATTCTTTGCAACCGATGACACTTCAGATACGAGGAATATTCTTTCGGCGACGAAATCCGAAAGCACAAAAAACGAGAATGAGTGAAAATTAAAACTAAAAACACGTTCCAGCACCCACAGTTTTTACAGTCATCAAATCAATGAGAGGTGCTTAATGAAGTCCTGGCCTCCTCTGCAGTCCCGTGTGTCTGTCTCGGAGTATGATGAGAAAGGCCTCCTCGATGCAATTAGCTCGCTTTTCATGCAAGCCCATTATACTTGAGGCCCAGCGATCCCACCCAATTGTTTGAAAGAAACACTTGAAGCGCTCTCTCCCTGATGATGCACCTGAGTCATCGGAAGCTCCTCTGGTCTCTCTAGGCTCACGTCTCTGTCTGCCAGATGGCATATGGAGTGCTAGTCAGGGGTGTAAAAAGCACCCAGAAATTATACTCAAGTAAAAGTACAGTATCTGGCTAAAAACATACTTGAGTAAAAGTCAAAAAGTTTCAATTACATGCATCATTGTTTACAATGAACGGGTGGGGCTAGTCGAAAAGGACTGGACACAGGGACAAGTTAAACATCAATCAATTAATTGAATACAACAGGTAGTTTGTGCCTACGACGCACCATATTATATACGGCTTTGACATGCTCTCTCTCCTGCCGATTAAAATCAGCAGCAATGCCGCCATATCGTTAGCTACTGTCAGAAATGCTTCAGTGATAAGTCACATGCATCTTGCTTTACTTTGCCTCAACCATTTTGTTAATATGGTCCGATATTGTACAGAATGCAGAACATAACAATTGTTCACAAATTAGTTTGGCTCCGCTCTGCTGACACTGTGTGTTTGGTCTGATGCCTGATGCTCAGTACTATCAACCATCAACAAGTCAGTCGGTCAGTTAGGGACATTGGTTTATTGTAGGCCGGCCCTCTGGATCTGGCAAACATATTATGTTAAAGATGTTGATGCAGAAGTTAAAACCCGCTGTTCATTGTTAGCTGTCATCCACCTCATAGACCTGCCTTGTGTGTGAGATACAGCTGCCAACCAAATAAATGGAGTAGACGTTGCTGTCTTCTAAAGAAAAATATTAGTGGAGTAAATAGCTGGATATTTGCTTTGAAAAGTAACTGGAAATACTCAAGTAAAGTAAAATAATTAATAAAATAAAGATAAGTAGAGTCGTTACTTAAAAGTAGCCTAGTTAGTTACTCTCCACCCTTGCTGTTAAGAGACTTTTCATATAATGGGCTACATATTCAGGCCGCCACAGCTCATGCTGTCCGCCCCCCCTCAGAGCCGGGCATCCCTGCTGAAATATAACGGTTAATGCCTCATCTATCTCTCCTTGCAGCCATTGCTTTAGACTGGGCCTATGTGGGGCAGGGCATTTATTCATCTTCTCTGGGTGTCTCACACTGAAAGAAAGCTCCTCCCCTCCTCCTCTGCCACTCCACAATGTCTGCACTGCTAATGAAGATAACTCTCCGAGAGCCGGACAGCCTCTCTCTGAACGCAACGTGAGAAGGGAGGGGAGAGAGAGATAGGGAAAGAGGAGGGAAAGAGAGAGAGGAGGGATAAAGAGAATGGAATAAAGGGAGAGAGAAGGAGAGAGAGAGAGAGAGAGAGAGAGAGAGAGAGAGAGAGAGAGAGAGAGAGAGAGAGAGAGAGAGAGAGAGAGAGAGAGGAGGGATAAAGAGAATGGAATAGAGGGAGAGAGAAGGAGGGAGAGAGATAGAAGGGAATATAAGGAGAGAGAGAAGGAGGGGATATAGAATGAGGGAGAAATATATAGGAATAGAGGAGAGAGAGAGAAGGGAATAAAGGGATAGAGAGATTATAGGAATAGAGGAGAGAGAGATATAAGGGAATAGAGGGATATAGATAGAGAGAGAAGGGAATAGAGGGAGAGAGAGGAGGGATAAATAGATATGAATAGAGGAGAGAGAGAGATATAGAGATAAATATAAGGGAATAGAGGGAGCGAGAGGAGGGAGAAAGAGATATGAATAGAGAGAGAGAAGGGAACATAGGGAGCGAGAGAAGGAGGGAGAAATATATATTAATAGAGGAGATATAGAAGGGAATAGAGGGAGAGAGAGAAGGAGGGAGACAGATATAGGAATAGAGGAGAGAGATAGAGAGATATAAGGGAATATAGGGAGTGAGAGAAGGAGGGAGAAAGAGATAGGAATAGAGGAGAGAGATAAGGGAATAGATGGAGTGAGAGAAGGAGGGATAAAGTGATAGGAATAGAAGAGAGAGAGAGAGAGGAGGGAGATATATACGAGAATAGATGGAGAGAGAGAGAAGGAGGGCTAGAGAGAAGGAGGGAGAAAGAGATAGGAATAGATGAGAGAGAGAGAAGGAGGGAGAGAGAAGGGAATATATGGAGGGAGAAGGAGGGAGAAAGAGATAGGAATAGAGGAGATATAGAGAGGGAAGGAGGGAGAGAGATATGAAGCTGTCGAACGAAGACAGGCGAACTAAGGCCAAATAGTTTTCCTGTGCAACTTCTAAGCGTTCAATTACACCTTTTCATCTGCACTTTTTCTTCTTTGTCCCTTCATCTTCTGCAAACCTTACATTTTCTCCTGCTACGTACATCTACCCCTGAATAGAGGAGATAGAGATATAGAGTGCATGCTGCGTTAGCGGCAGTGTGGTGGCTGTCAGCAACTCCTTAGCTGTCGAACAAAGACAGGCGAACTAAGGCCAAGGAGTTGTCCTGTGCAATAGGTGTTACTTATTTAATTGCACCTTTTCGTCTGTACTCTCTTTTTTGCCCCTTCATCTTCTGAAAACCTTACCCTTTATCCTGCTACATACATCTACCCCTGAATAGAGGAGATCGAGATAGGGAAGGAGGGAGAGAGATAAGGGAATAGAGGGATAGAGAGATACGGAGGGAGAGAGAGGATGGAATAGAGGGAGATGCATAGAAGGAGGGAGAGAGAGGAGGGTATAGAGGGAGAGGCATAGAAGGAGGGAGAGAGAGAAAGGAATATAGGGAGAGACAAAGAAGGAGGGAGATAGATGGGAATAGAGGGAGAGACCGAGAAGGGGTGGGAGACAGATATATGAATAGAGAGAGAGAGAGAGAGAGAGAGAGAGAGAGAGAGAGAGAGAGAGAGAGAGAGAGAGAGAGAGAGAGAGAGAGAGAGAGAGAGAGAGAGAGAGAGAGATAGGAGAGATATATGGGAATAGAGGAGAGTGAGAGATAGAGAATGAGGGAGAGAGAGAAAGGAATATAGGGAGACAAAGAAGGAGGGAGAGACAGATGGGAATAGAGGGAGAGACAAAGAAGGAGGGAGAGATAGATGGAAATAGAGGGAGAGACCGAGAAGGAGGGATAGATAGATAGGAATAGAGGAGAGACAGAGAAGGAGGGAGAGATAGATGGAAATAGAAGGATACAGAAGGAAGGATAGAGATTGTAGAGAGGGGATGGAGAGAGAATCGAGCAGTATATTAGTATCTGATAGTGGTCTCGGTTGCAGTCTTTCAGCCCCTCCCCCAAATTCCAGCAATTGACCACAGGTGTCTAATATTAGTAATTAGAGCTGGTTGATATAAGTGCATGCTGCGTTAGCGGCAACGTGGTGGCTGTCAGCAATTCCTTAGCTGTCAAACGAAGACATGCGAACAAATGCCAAGGAGTTTTGCTGCACAACTTCTAAGCGTTACTTATTCAATTACACCTTTTCATCTGTACTTTCTTTTTTGCCGTTTCCCTTTTTTTCGATTTTAATATCCTATACACTCTCACGGACCTCTGTGTTATCATCGGAACTCATTCTGAGTCCCCGAGAGTGCAATGCCGGCCCAAATCCTGCTAGGTGGCAGTATCGCCCACCCTTTGAAACCTTATTGTAACGTGTTCAGCACACTTCATGCATATTGTGTGCCATTTCATGTCAGGGACCTGATGGACATCAATAATGGAAAACGCGATCAGACAATTGTCATGAAGTGAAAATTACAAACATCTCAAAACAAACTGGTCAGACTACTGCTTGACCTTACTCCTAGAACCCACCTCACCCCTGCCCACTTTGACAACCTAGGATGGCTTAGAGTAGACGACAGAGTACAACAACTTGCAATGGGCCTGGTCTACAAGATACACTACACGACCAAGGTACCCATGTACATGTCAAAATACTTCCCAAAGGTCAGTGAATACCACGATCACAACACCAGAGGGAGCTCCACAAATCATGTTAAACCCAGATTCGGCTCAAATAAGGGACTAAACACGTTTCGCAATTATGCCACATCAATGTGGAACGCCCTACCCAAAGCTGTAAAGGAATGTGGATCACTACCCACTTTCAAAACCTCTCTCAAGGGACACCTACGGGAGACTGCAATTCAACACTGGCCCCTGTAAATATCCTAACCAAACCCCCTCCAATGTACAGTCATTTACCTAGTATGGTTTTGTCAATAGTTCAATGTACAATTGTGTTTGTTTGTACAGTGTCTCCTCCCCCCCCCCCCTCAATGTACAGTGTTACTTGTTTATACAGTGTGCCCCCCGGCCCCCCCCCCCCCCCCCCCAACCACCTCCAATGTAAATTACCCAGTATGATTGTCAATATCCCAATGTACCCAACCCCCCCCACCCAACCTCCTCCAATGTACAGTTTCTACGTCAAATGTATATACTCCCTTTTCTTGACTCCTTCTGTATCACAAACAGTACTGTATTTGCAAATCTGGTATGTCATAAATGTATAGATGTAGCAGTACTGACTATCTGTATGTCATGTATGTCATATATGTCTATATGAATTGAAAATGGGGGACCCTGATGGAAACAAGACAAACGTCTTTCTCAGGTCTGCATCCCCTTAACAATTGTATGTATTGAGCCGTACTGTATTGTACCCATTCTGCAATCTGTTAAATAAAGTTTTCATTCATTCATTCATTCATATTCTTTTTGGGATACCTCCTAGTAAAGGTAAGGACTATATGACATCAATCCTACTTTGATCCAACAATGATTTCACATCGATCATATGTAACATACTCCAAAACGTATGCCATTGCTGGCGATCAGAGCATCAAACCCCCCCCCCCTTTGATGCATTCATGATGAAACATAATACCTATTATATGCCTTTGATTTTGAAATAGTAACGTGTCCAAGCGAGCAACGCGAACGACTTTAGCTAAATACACATAGCGCTCCATAACTCAACTTTTCAGGAATTAGCTCGAATTAGCGAACGTATACATTAACCATTTTCCCGCCAATCACGTCGTACGACGGGTTTCAAGTTCATGTGAATTCTGCCAATAACGGCGTACGACGTGTTTCAAGTTCATATTTCATATTTTCGTCATGGTATTCATATTTCAATCACAGAGCCTTGTCATATGCTGCGGGAGCCATCACAACTCTGCAACGCTTCAATACTGCCACCTGGTGGCTGATCGGCGAGTTGCAACCGGAAGTGGATCTCTTGTGATCCCGGTGCATCTGCCTATTTTGTCCGGCCACTCGTTTATCGTCGCGGGACTCAATACACACACCGTGGATATGGATCCGTTGCCATAACTCAATAATCCACATGATTTGGGCGTATATTAGTATTATACAAACCGGAACTGGATCGCATCGATCCACATCACATAACTGGGATCTGTTTGCTCCACTCTCATCGCCCAACGGTATGAGGAGACTGACGTGAGTTTCAGCATTTTTCTTTATCATTTTTGATACAAACTGCTCTGATCTATATATCACCCATACTACATAAATCATTTAACGTCGGTCACAAAATTATAAACGACCCCCCCCCCCCCTCCGTTCACCCGCGGATGATCAGTCATAACGTTTAGGACCATGTACAGTTGAAATTTTTTATATAACGTTGATCGGTATCAAACGGCATTTATGTCTATATCTCACGTTCTAGGAAATACTGCAGAAAACGATAAAAACATATTTATACTCTAGACGGTATTTTCATATGAATGTGTGAATGAAAAAGTAAAACGTTCCTACATCCTGAACGATAGATAATCGTTGTTGAACGGGCCATAGTAATGTCAATTTAGCAATACAATTTAAAAAGTTATAGCCCTGCAAAGAAGGTGAACATCTCCATAGACTTACAGTACTGGCAGAGAATGGTTTAGGATGATCAAAGTGGTGGCAGAGAATGGGTTAACAAATGTACTCTTTTTTAAATGTTGGACGAGAGATAGTGACTGTCAAATGAGCCATAGTATTGTCTCCATAGCTATAATATACTGTAGAAATAGCTCTGCAAACATCGTGACGCACAGTGAAAATAGGCAATGGAAAGCTGGCACATTGACTACAGGGATGAGGGTAATAGCTGCCGCTGAATGAGTTAAGCTCCTTCGCAGAAGACGGCACCCCCCCACTGGTGCTAATGGGTGACTACCTGACCCTTCCCAGTCGGCCACTGTGGTCTATCTCCGATAGTCCTTTGACCTGACTGCCACGCCTCCAACCCACAAGGCTGGCAGCTCCCTTGACCTCATGTTCACCCGCGACTCCAGCATAATTAACACCGATATCAAACCACACATCCTTTTCGCTGACTCGTATGCTAGACCACAAACTATCCACTCCAGCCCTCACTGTCTCACGTAGATGTAACCTATGCTCCCTGTCCCCCTCCACCCTCTCCTCTGACATCCTGTCCTCTCTACCGTCAAGTACTAGAGACGTGCTCTGCTCTCACCTCAGATACGGCAACCTACACCCTCCTCTCAGCCCTCTTAACCTTCTTCAATCTCTGTGTCTTCTTCAACCTAACAATCTCCGTGTCCCCTCGCCAAGAAGCTTGCTGTTCCCACCCACATAGCTGACCTCTTGTCGTCACTATTCTCCAAAAACATTACTACTGCCAAAGCCTCCTTCTTTCACCATAAGATCGAGACCTAGAATAGAATAGAAATACTTTTATTATCCCGAGGGAAATTTGACACTGCAAATCGCTCAACATTAAACATTTAGACAGAACAGGTCACGAATAAGAATAACAAAACAAATCAAATTGCCTAGGATAAGAATAGAATAAAAATGGAATAAAATATACAGTAAATAAATACAGTAAAAATATACTGAAGTCTACAGTAGGTGTAATATTTCACAGTGCTGTTTCAAAAGCAAGAGTCCAGGAAGATGGTAACTGTCACTCTGTGCTCAGTGATGCAGTGAGGCACAGTGATGCATTGTATAGTCTGATGGCTGTCGGAATGAAGGACTTCCTGTGCCGTTCAGTGCTGCATTTAGGTAGTGTGAACCTAGCACTGAACATGCTCCTCCTGTCAGCCAAGTCTGTGTATAATGGGTGGGAGGGGTTTTCCCTGGTGGCCTGGAGCAAAAAACCTCTGTCAACTGTACGCCACCATGTCCCCCATCCCCCCCCCCACCCCCCCACACACACACTTCTCCCTCCTCTTTCTACAGAGGACGTTTCCACCTTCTTTGAGAAAATAAAAAGGTTGAGAACATCCACAACTGCTTCTCCAAACCCCCACCCACTCTGGAGGGCTGGAACAGGAACCTCATTTTTCACTTTTGTCATCTTTCTCTCCCCTTACAGACACTGAAGTACTGACACTGGTGACATCAAAACAACCCACTACATGCCATATGGACAATGTACGCATCAAAGTGAAGCGCTCAAATTCAGCACTGCTAGACAAACTATGGGAGGCCGCAATTCAAAACTGGCTCCGGTAAATGTCCAAACCCCCCCCAATGTACAGTTCCCTCCCCCTCAAATGTATATATTCTCTTTTTGAAACTCTGTCTGTAAATAAACAGTACTGTATATTTGTATATCTTGTATGTAATAAATGTCTGGATGTAATAGTACTGTATATCTGTATGTCATAAATGTTATGATTAATTGAAAATGGGGGACCCTGATGTAAACAAGATGAAAGTCTTTCTCTGGTCTGCATCCCCTTAACAATTGTGTGTATTGAGCCGTACTGTATTGTACCCATTCTGCAATCTGTTAGTAACATTTTCAATCAATCAAATCAAAACAATACTACTTAGCCTTGACTGCCATGTCCATGTCTTGCTGACTCGTTGGACACAGTGTGTGAGTGGCTTTGAATCAGCTTCAGCTCATTGACTAAATGTAAATGTAAGGGGTGGGAGGGGGAGAGACGAGGGGTGAAGAGAACAGAGGTAGATAAAGAGATGGGGAGAAAAGGAGAGAGGGATAAAGCGAGAGACAGAGAGAGAGAGAGAGAGAGAGAGAGAGATAGAGATAGGCGCAAGAGAGCTGAGACAAGGGGGAGATGGAGATGAAGAAACATATTAGAGAAAGAGAGAGAGAGTGTGTGTGTGTGTGTGTGCATTTGTGTGCCCGTCTGTCTGTGCTCTCCTGTGTGTGTGTGTGTGTGTGTGTGTGTGTGTGTGTGTGTGTGTGTGTGTGTGTGTGTGTGTGTGTGTGTGTGGGTGTGTGTGTGTGTGTGTGAGTGTGAGTGTGTGTGTGTGTGTGTGTGTGTGTGTGTGTGTGTGTGTGTGTGTGTGTGTGCGTGCACGTGCGTGCGTGCGTGTGTGTGTGTGCGTGCGTGTGTGTGTCAGTCTGGAGTAGTCTCTGAATTAGTTACTCAGCTGTAACCTTGGCTCTGCGATTGTCGGAGACACCTCTGTTCCATCCTCTCTGGGAACTGAGTTCCCAGGTGCATCATGGGAGACAACAGACGTGCCCCCCACCCCACAGACTCCCCCCTGGGCGTAGGCCATACCAAAGCAAGTCTGAGAGCCATGTTTTGGATTTCATGATGGTTTTTTTTTTGTTCTTGATTTATTGTGATGTTTCTTCTTGACTTGTTAGAAGACTTGTCCAGCCCATGGGGACATTAACTTGTGATTGCGGGCATTACATACATTTGATTTGATTTGATTTGATTTATGAGGTATGGGTGTGGCAACTGGGGGGGGGGGGGTTCCAATCTCTCTCCTCAGATATACTGAATACCCGCTCTACTCTCATTACAATACCCTGCTTTTCAGAAATAGTGGCAGCTGCAATTGTATCCTCCTAATTATTTTTCGATCCTCTGAGGGTTGAGGTGGTTCAGGACAGGAAGTGCAGGGAGGGGGGTGGCAGGGAGGGGGGGGCAGGGAGGTGGGAGGGGGGGGGGAGGGGGGGGGGGTTGGATGTGTGGGGGGGGGGGGGGTGAGCTGGCGTTGTTTTGTATCACACATCACTCTGTGCTTTTCTTCCACGTCAACACATTAAAAGTGATGTTAAGATAAGTTGTTAAGTAGCTCTACATTCCGTCAGCAATCCCCGATATACCGTTCCCACTTTATCCAATCGGAAGAGAGAATACTTTTTTTATTTTTTTTTATTTGTTTGTACTACCGAGCAGTCCGGTAGAGAGAGATAGAGGAAGAACGGGGAGACAGAGCGGGGGGAAGACATTCGGCAAAGGACGCCGGGTCCGGGAATCGAACCCGGGTTGGCCGCTTCACGACGCAGCG
This sequence comes from Notolepis coatsorum, assembly GCF_963971535.1. NCBI lineage: Eukaryota > Metazoa > Chordata > Actinopteri > Aulopiformes > Paralepididae > Notolepis > Notolepis coatsorum. The sequence continues at coordinate 54,773,889 of NC_140173.1, forward strand.
CGTTACATGGGTCGCCACTTGGGTGCCCGAGAGAATACTTTTTTATCTTTACTTATTTCAAGAAATCTTACCAAGCCAAATTAGCTGTAAAATTATTTTACTTATTCGCTTAAAACTAGTTAACATTTTTTATTTTTGTCAGACCATGTTTGCAGTGTGGAGTTCTCTCTCCCGATTGGATAAAGTGTATTTTCTGTTTACTGCAGAGCGGAGGGACTGGGAGACCCATGTTACTGACCAAAACACTCTATATCAGTGATGGTCGTCAGAATGTAGAGCTATTATTTTAACACGTAGACCACTTATTTTAACAAAAGAAAATACCACTTACAACTAATTAAATGGTAAATGGCTGCATTTATATAGCGCTGTTATCCAAAGCGCTTTACAATTTGTTCTTCACATTTTACCCGTTCACTCACACATTCACACACAGATGGTGGAGGCAAGGTGCCAACCTGCTCATCAGGAGCAGTTAGGGGTTAAGTGTCTTGCTCAAGGACACTTCGACACTGTCCGGGAGGCGTGGGAATCGACCCAGGAACCTCTGGATAACCAGACGACTGCTCTACCTACAGTACTGAGCCACTGAACACATTAGTTCCTGGGAAAAGTAATTAGGTGTTGCACAATGTAACATGTACTTTTGCATTAGCGAGAGGCAGAGGTCTGTTGCCTGCTGTCGCTCTGTGGGGGGGAAGAGACAGTGACACGGCAGTCAGCAGTGTGACACATCATCATCTCCTCCTCTGACTTGATTTGATTTTTTATTTGTCTCGAACATAGAAACATAAAACAAGTTAAAAAAAAAGAAAAAAGTAAATAGTCAAAGACTATTTCCATACAATAAGTGTTCGAGAAGGAACAGGGGGAAGTAAAAAACGTATCAAGCCCTGCCCCTTCCTTACAATATTTACATTATAATTTAATACAAATAATATAACAAATAATGAAAAATAAAATAAAAGTACAGTTTTTTATAATATCCAAATATCCAAAAGAGAAAAAAAATGTATTAGGCAGTCACATTACTGCTCATGCTCCTCTCTCTTATATGTGTCCATAAGTGCTTGTTTATAGCTACCTTTAAATTGATTGATATTATTGCTTAATTTTATACTCACCTCCAGACCATTACAGAGTGATACCCCACAAACTGCAATGCACATACTACTTTTAAGAGTTGTAGGTTGTTTTGATGCTAATGTCCCTCTCAAATCATAAACACTCTTCTCTTTGCTCTTGGAACGTCAGTGACTCGACACAGGTCTAGGGCACGACCTTCCCTGAGCAAAGGTCCACCTCATCAAGCGCCACTACCCTCCGCGTGACAGGAGGAGAATACCCAAGTCACACTTTCCCACTGAAGCAAAAGCGCTCCCAAAGGCCTCAAGGCACATATTCCCCCCCTCGCATATACTTTTTTTTTTGGGTTGTATCCATAGCAACAGCACACTGCTTTTCATTTCATCCCCTGTGATTTCAGAGTTGGATATTGTTCCGGAGCCCCTCCCTCAATTCCACCTCTGTGATGTATGACACCATTTCTCTACTCCGCTCATTTGGCTGAAGGAGATAATGACATGGATTAGTTCCTAATCAAGTGCCAATCACAGAGATCCTGGCTGAACTAAATGTCAGATGGAAGTCGTTCCGGGCGTCGTGGATATTCCCCGGTGACATTGGATTATGTTTCCTAATCAGCAGCAACAAGAGCCAATGATCTCTCCCCTACTGTAACGAGGAGGAGGGGGCGGGGGGGGGGGTAATAATCTCATTTCTACATATAATACCTGGGTAAACAGGGGATTTAGACTATTACAATGACAGTCAAGACAGCCACATATGTTATTCTCCAAGGTGAACGTGAAGTACCCGACGGGCTTACGTGTCTTAACCGTTCCACTGGCACAGCTACGTAAACAGTAATGAGACGCGATCGCACGCTAATTAGGCCCTGTGACAAAGCCGTAGGAATCCATTCTAAATCCATCCTTTACTTAACCTGTAGCTGGCTTGCTAGCAAGACATCTCACGGTCCTCAAATCAATAAAACATTTGCACGTTGCACAATGCGCGGTAGCTGTATCACTGTCAGTCGACTCGTTGATTGATTGAAAACTTTATTAACAGATTGCAGAATGGGTACAATACAGTACGGCTCAATACAAACAATTGTTAGGGGGATGCAGACCAGAGAAAGACTTTAGTCTTGTTTACATCAGGGTCCCCCATTTTCAATTCAGCCTCAAGTACGTTCATTGTTGCGAGTTGAAATGCAAGGATGGGATGTACAAACAATATACTGTAACCTAGGAGCCTAGGCTATTAGTCATTCTGTCTAAAGAGTGTAAATATACAATAGTATATGTTTGTATAGTATTATATACGACTACCTCTGGCATAGTGTCTCTGGGGCAAGGTTTGCAATAATGCTGCTGACCAGGTAAGTTGTGGTGCAGCGCTTCAGTTGAATGCGCTCTGGCGCCAGCGGCTTACAACAAACACCAGAAATTGTTTTGCACTGCTGTGTTACGCACGTATAGTTATTCTTCAATTACACATGCAGTATTGTTATTTTTCCAAGATAAGAGCTAGCAAAGCAGACTGGCATGTGGAGAGGCAATTTATTCCTGGATTTGCATGATCCCTTCATATCTTGGCCCATCCCGTCCTCGCAATTCAACTCGCAACAAGGACTGTACTTGAGGCTACGAGAGACCACGCATACTTGATGTGGGGGAAAACTGATTGATTTGGGGACAATGAGATATCTGGCTAGCAAGCCAGCATACTGTCAGATCATATTCACTGTTTGTTAACCACAAAGTGATTGACAGAAAGGTTTGCTAGCATAACGTTAGCTTTCTGGGTCATTGTCACTGGCATCAGTCAAGCAGTTGCCAATGTAGCACTGAGGAACTATAATGAAAGTTAACATATTTATTTATATTTTAATGTTGAAAATATGAATAAATGGCACATATTAGTTTGTATTTGGCAAGCGACCATGGTATAAGCAGAATAATACACTCTGAGGTGTGTGGTTATCAAGAAATAATGCTCTTCATAGAGGTAATTAGCCTTACCGTTGTGCAATAACCGCACACCTCAGGAGTGTATTACTCCTTTCTAGGCCTGTCCCCCCCGGATTTGTATAGTCGACTTTGTTGGCCAAAATGTGCCAATAGCCGACTGGTAGTTGACTACCCCCCTGAATGCAAATAATCATTCCATTTGGGCTGTCGGGGGGTTAATGTCTGAAGGAGTCGACTGAAGGCTTATTGTCCTCTGCGAAAGCATGCAATTGGTCCACTGACATCTTGATATTTGTCTAGTGTGTTCATTAGACGGGTGAAATCCTCTTTCAGTGCCTCACTGGTATGCGCGCCATTAGCGTTAGCCATGCTAGCCAGACTAGTTTCACAAACAAGTAGCGCCCGATTTGAAAAATAAAATACCCCGGTAGGAGGAACCCATAACCATGATGCAAAGAAACATCTAGAACAATGTAATAGGGAGGTGTAGTCTGACGTCACTTTAGTTTCCCACGTGGTCCACCCGTATAGGGATTTATCATTGGGAAAATGTATTATCTATTGTAATAATTCTGCCTCATGAACATTGGCAAGCTTTCCATTTTTGCACAAAATGAGTTCCCGTCTATCACTAACATTATTGTTTAAGCATTTTTGGTTGAAATAAAGTTAGTTATAATGTTTTAAATTTGTTGTTAAAAAAGAACTACACTTACCAGTAGTTCAGTGCTGTCACCTAATACACGGTGGTACGTCTGTGGTGACGTCAGTCAGCAGCGCCAAAGTGAAGTGTAGTTCCTCATAAACGTTGTTATTTTGCTACTTTTACGATTAATTCCGAATGTTTTCATGTTGAGATATAGATTGTGGATGAATACACACAGAAAGGTACACCATGCCAATGTTCATGCTTTATTTGTTTTAAACAAGATGATTTAGAAATGGGTCCGTTGGAAATACATTGCAATTTCAAGGAGGCGGAAAACACCAATGACGTAACCACTACCCCTCCCTATACACACAGTGCACACCTGCAGATGAATCATATAGCACATTTGGAGCATGTGATGTTCTTGACATAGAGATGAGACAACGTGAGATGGAGATAGAAGAAGATGAGAGGGAAAGAGTATATAGCCACCCTTCTCATTAATTTGCTGGTTCTATTCTCTCACGATCCAAGCATAATAACCTTCTAATTCATTTGCTGGTTCTATTCTCTCACGATCCAAGCATAATAACCTTCTCATGCACTTGCTGGTTCTCTTGATTGATTGATTGATTGATTGATTTTATTGTTGATTAGAGACATCATCCAAGGGATAAAAACATGATAAAATGCAAGCACTTATTTCCATCATGGTCCCTGGTATTAAAAACAGGACATACATCAAGTCAAGTTTCAAGTTTCTTTAATAGTTGTCATACAGAAGTACAGAATACTTTTATACAAAATTCTTCTTTCTGTTACGCTCCAGAGACTGTGCTAGACAAAAGATAAGTATGAAATAAAATAGTATAGCATGTGTAGCAGCCTGAATATTCTACAAAGTATTCAGAGATGCTAACTAACTGTTACTTTCCCTGTGTGTGTATAACGTGTGATTAACAGTATTCCTTTGGATAGCTTAACAGTGTTCCTGTTAGGGTTCGTAACCGACCTCAAACGCAACGGCACAGAGAGGAAGTTCAGAGTTAGCCAAAGCAAGGGCGTATTTATTTACAGAGTCACAAGAAGGAATGAAGTAGAGCAATCGAACAAACGGGGAATCTGGCATGTGAAGATTGTTGCGGCTCTGCAGATACTCCCAGTAGGTAGTGGGGAGGAATTGGCTAGTGACGTTTGAAGCGGCTCTGCAGATCCTCCCAGCTTTCACTCCCGGTGGAAACGGAGAGAGAGAGAAATCAGAGTTAGCCCAGCGCACACACAGAGGCAGAGAGGTGACTGATCCAGTATAAATCCAAGTGACTTGATCTTCGGTGTACCACACACAAGTTAGCAGAGTCCAGAGAAAAAACAATACGGTATCTTCAGTGTTAATCTAACACAAAAATTAGGTGAGTCCAGTACAAACAAAAACGGGATCTCTTCGGTGTTCACCAAACACACAAAAAACTGATAATCCAAAAGATAGTTTCCAAAAACTCACCAGAGCGCAACGCGAGAAGCGGGCAGATTACGAGGCGTAGCTCCGAACGGGGAACCAGGTTCTCCACAGCAGTTCTCCACAAAAGATCCTGGAGAGCAAAAGACAGCAACAGCGACGGGGAAGGCAGGTATATGCAGGTGTAATTCAAAACAGTAGTACACAAAACGACCCGGCCTCGAATGACAGAAGGTCAGAGTATATGAAGCCTCTGGGGCGCTGATTAGAACACACCTCAGGTGCGTGATGGTAATTGATACTTGACTTAGAAGTGTGCGTTCGGCAACGGACCAATCATCACATAATCCTCACAGTACCTTAAAGGAACGGAGCGTGTGGCGGGGAACGGACCAATCATCACAGTACTTTAAGAAGCCTGTGGTGGGGAAAGAACCAATCCTCACAGTTCCTTTGGATAGCTCGCCCAGTCTAACGATGAGGTGAGGTGCTACTCTTCTCTGGCTGCAGTATGGACTACTAACAATAACATTGAGCCCTTTTTCCCTTTCTGGAACGGTCCTAAAGTGGGATCAGTGGAGGTTGCCAGCAGGGGGCAGAGTGGCAGTGGTGGCAGGTGGAGCGGAGGAGAGAGGAGAAGCAACGAGGAAGAGGGAGTTACCTGGGAGCGAGAGTACCAGGAAGCTCTCTTCGGCATTGGACTTGACCGCGATCAGTCGCAGTTACAGTGGGCGGGTGCTCAAACGAGCCCCCGTTGTTGGAGAGCCCCGTCGGAACGAGCGACGGGTGATAAGAAGAGAGCCCCGTTGGAACGAGCAACGGGTGATGAGAAGTACTTGCTAGTGACGGGTTATCCTAGAAGTATCAGCGATAGTGTGTGAGTAAGAGATACAGAACCGAAGGACTAACGTCTAGAGTTAACGAGACTAACGTCTAACGTTAGCGGGTTATAGTAGTTACTGTGTGCAGTGTATTAGTATGCTGCTAGCGGCTCCGTCTGACTTGAGTAGACTACCGGGTGCGCGGCGCTGAAGAACCGGTGGTATAGCCAGCCACGTTGCGTTAGTAGCACAACCGATATAGCAGGAGGGTGCGTCGAGACCCGAAGTTTAGCTGTGTTTAGGGTAGCAACAGTATTAGCTCGCGCAACAGCAGCAAGCCAGCAACAGCCAGCGGTGGACGTCTCCCAGACGGTACAGAGGACGCCTCTTCCCACCAGCAGAGGACGCCATCCAGCACGCTCCTCCAGCTAACCACTGCCTATGCTGTTCGCCCAGCCTGCTGGCTGTGCTCGCGGGATTGCCGATGCCATCTTGTCACCTGGACGAGTGGTGACAAGGGTGGGTCCGCCATCTTGGCTAAGTACTAACGATACCACATGTATCAACAGCAACGTCCATTCAAGTGAACGCTAACAACCAGTGTCTAAGGGGTACCCCGAACAATTTAAGCCGGCTTAGGTTAGGTTTTCTTTTGGTAACGTGGGCCCACATTTACTTGGTTTTATTTTGTTATTGATTATTTGATTATTTGGTTATTTGAATTCCCAAATGTTTCTCTACTTCATGCCTGGGTTCCCCTAGTACAAGCGGGGTGTTTTAATGTATTGAGCACGCTGTGCCTCTGGTGGGAAGAGCTTCCCCTACATTATAACAGTGAGAGCACCCGGTGCCAATTATGAATAAAGGACAGTGTTAATTGTAATGGATAACATGCCCAGGCTTCAGTAAAAGTAGACTTGATCGGGATCATTGTGTGTGTCTGTTTCTTCCGTTTTCCATTTGCTATTCTAACCCCTGGGTAAATATTGTGACTGCATAATTATTTAACCCTTACACCCCATTCACAGAATAGCATTTGAAGGGTCTATACAGGTGGTCAAGGAAGGGTACTGCTTACAGGGAAGCCCAATAATACTATTGAACTGACAGTCACTGGGTGTGGGAGGGCTGTCGGAGGTACTGGGGGAAGTGAGGGTGTGTGGGGAGCTACTGCTGACCGCCTTGGAAGGCGAGGGAGACCAGAGTACCAGTCCCCAGGTTAGTAAATCCTGGGCCCCATCCACTCCAGCTGCAAGCCCTCCAGAACGACGTTCCGGGCCAAAGACGAGGGTACATATAGGTCCAATACTATAGTATCCTACTACCCAGTGTCTGTGTACTACTACTCCCACAAGCAGGGATAAGAAATGGGATGAGGTACAATTTAGGTACAATTTACAGTAAGGTGTACTGAGGTATGGGTTGTAGTGCAAATCCTTTACCAATAAATATAAAGTGTGTTTAGGTGTTCTAAAGTGTGGAGAGTGGATGCTGCAGTGTGTTGTTTGTTTAAAGTGAGTGTGTGCGTGTGGATGTGTGTGTTTGATGGTTGTTGCATAGTGTTATTGTTCGTTGAGCAACCTGATGGCCTGGGGATAGAAGCTTCTTCTGAGTCTTTCTGTGCTTGCCATGAGACTCCGGTATCGCTTGTCTGACCGCAGCAGTTCAAAGAGGCAGTTGTTTGGGTGGCTGGAGTCCTTGATAATTATCTTAGCCTTACCCCTGCACCGCTTGTTGTAAATGTTCTGGAGGGTGGGAAGCCCCCCTCCAAATGTGCGTTCGGCTGAACGTGCCACTCTCTGTAGTCTGCTACGGTCCTGTGCGGTGCTATTCCCAAACCAGGAGGTGATATTGCCAGTCAGGATGCTCTCTATTGTATAACATACGACAACATCATAAAACATTAAGATACAATATGCATATACAGTTGAAGATAAAAGAATAATAAATAAAAATGCTACCCTCTCTTTCCTATGCCGATAGCCACGATCGTACATGCGTTTTGAAGACTGTTAACCCGGGGCCCTGTTTAATGCTGCTGGGCAGACTGTTCCACAGTACTGTAGCTGAGTAAAGAAATGTCTGCTGGCAGTAGGAAATTAGTTTAAATCTAAATGGAACTATGTTTGTGTCTCTACCTCTGGTTTCATGGCTATGGTTGTTTTTTACACATTGGAAGTAATTTTGAGGGTAGCTTGGCACCTCCCCTTTATAAATCCGATATACTAGGCATAGCTTTATCATGGATACTCTCTTTTCCACCCTGAGCTACCCCAGGCTGTTTAAGTAGGGCTGGTCTAAATCAAATCAAATCAAATCAAATGTATTTGTAAGGCCCGACAACACACGTTAATGTCCCCATGGGCCGGACACGTCTTCTTTAAACAAGTCAAGAAGAAAACATCACAATAAGTCAAGAACAAAACAAATAAATGCAACACTCCCAGACATACCCCACGCGAAGGTAAGGAAAAACTCACTAAAACCTAGCAATAGGAAAAAATGCACCACAGGCAGTGTGGAGGAGAGAAACATTAGAAGGGCCATTCAAGGGGGGATCTCCCTTCTTACAGTAGATGTCTGTGATAGTAGTGTTGCAATAAAACAGGCGGACAGTTGGTCTAAGTGAGTACGAGTGGGGAGCTGCAGGACTATCCTAACTAGCTTGTTCTGGGCAGTTTGAAGTATATTTCTCAAGTTGCTGGGGGCACTGTCATACCATGACAAGCACACAGTCAAAATGACACTGAACCAATGCCCCTGCAAGTGCTCTAATAGATTTCCTGTCCAGGTATTTCAAATTTCTTGCTAGGAATTTTATTCTGTTGTTAACCATAGCTATTACTTTTTTCGACATGCTTTCCCCAGAGAGTGTGTTTTCTAAAGTACACCCTAGATACACCACTGCTTTGGTACTGGTGACCACTGAGCTACCTAACTGTATCTTGATACCTTCCTGTTTTTTCTGTTTCCTTGTGGTAGAAAATAAAATGGATTCTGTTTTTCCTAAATGGAGAGACAGCCGGTTTTCTGAAAGCCACTGACTGACATTTCCTAACTCCATGCTAAGTCTGCTTTCAATAACCGTTTTGCTTTTATTTGACACCATGAGAGCCGAATCATCCGTGTAGAGCAGGAGATCACATGAGCAGGCTGACTGCATGCCCACCTCTTGCAGAGACAAGTCGCATTTCTTTCCTCTCTCCCTAGGCCTTCAAGGCCGTTCCTACCGCCGCCTCTACTGCTCCATGGAGCCCGACGCTGCTATGCTCTGTGCCTCGTGCCGGTGACCGGACTATACTCAAATCAACTCTAAATGGATCTAATCAGTGGATTGCATATTTTCTTCAAGAAGCAGAGGCTAACCCTCTCTGCCTATTGGGACATCATAATCAGGCTACCAACTTGAAGACGTGGTCATTTTTGGATTATCGAAGCTTTTGGACTGCAATAAGAAGATTTTGGATCTGTTTACCGCACACAGGATCTACCAAAATGAACTGATAAGACACTTGGACACTTGGACTAATAATGCATTCAGTCATTTGGACGGAGTTGTTAAAACTCACTCCACTCAAATCAATAGAGTTATATTTCACTCTATTCAAATCAAATTTAAAGTGACATGGCTGGGATAAATGGGCCAGTCAGTCAGCCAAAACAAATTCCTGGACCAAGGTCGAAACAGGGAGCTGCTGGAGTCGAAGGCCCTCTGGGAGATAAGAGTGGCGAGCGGCTTCCCCACCCGCAATCCCTACCTCCCCCACCCAGGACTTGGCTTGTGCAAGTACTCTGGCCAGCTTAAGCTCACTTGGAAACGTTCCCGATTCTATGGAAAGATTCACAATATGCGTTATACTGGGGGAAATAACCTGAGCTGCATCCCTAAGGAACCTAACGGGCATGTTGTCTACTCCTGTAGCTTTAGTAGGGTTGAGCTCCAGAAGCTTTTTAAGCACCGTCTCCTCTGTCACTTTTTTTAAAGGAAAATACATTTGTCTGTACCCCCTTTTTTGCATAGTGATCCTGGATATGGGCTATTCCATATCGGTCTGTCTGAATGGGCAATTTAGTGACTAGGTTTTAGGCCACTGTTGTAAAATAGTCATTCAGGTTATGCTACTTACATTTGTTCAGATGTTATGCTTGAATCTTCTCTCACAATTCAAGCATAATAACCGTCTTGTTAATTAGCTGGTTCAATTATATCACGATTCAAGCATAATAACCTTCTCATTAATTTGCTGGTTCTATTCTCTCACGATCCAAGCATAATAACCTTCTCATTAATTTGCTGGTTCTATTCTCTCACAATTCAAGCATAATAACCTTCTCATTCATTAGCTGGTTCTATTCTCTCACAATTCAAGCATAATAACCTCCTCGTTAATTTGCTGGTTTTATTACAGTATATCACGATTCAAGCATAATAACCTTCTCATTAATTTGCTGGTTCTATTCTATCACAATTCAAGCATAATAACCTTCTCGTTAATTTGCTGGTTCTATTCACAATTCAAGCATAATAACCTTCTAATACATGTTCTGGTGCTTCTCTCACAATCTAAGACAAGAAGTGCCCCCAGAGTACCGTGAGCTCCATTAAATCATACCCCCCCCCCCTGATCCGATCTCACTGCATGATCAGCAAATGCTTCGGGAAGCCCACTCCATCCTACGGGACCATGTCCTACACGGGGCCTTGGAATGGCTGCCCTCTGGCAGATGTCTGTGCTGCGGGACCAGCCGGAGGATGGCAACCTTCACACATGAGGCTGTCTGCCTACTAAACTCCTGTCTGCTCCTGGCTCCCCTCCTCCTCCTTTATAGCCCGGGACTAACCTCCACACATAATGAGTCGTGTGTGTGTGTGTGTGCGTGCGTGCGTGTGTGCGTGCGTGCGTGCGTGCGTGCGTGCGTGCGTGCGTGTGTGTGTGTGTGTGTGTGGGGGGGGGGGGTTGGAGTGGGTGCAGCGCTGCACTCGGCCTGACAACCCGCCTTCATCTCTGTTATCCCATCTCTACATCCTCCAACACCGTTTATAAGTGAGTTCTTCTTCTAGACTTAAGCCCATATAAGGAATAGTTACATGACTGACCTCCTGCATATTTGTAAATGTCAGTTCCTCCCCGTGATTCCGTCCCTCACACTGGGATAAAAAACAACCAATCACGCTTCTGCTTAAAGAGCTAAAGAACAAAATATACAAAGACTTTTACACACAGACACACACATCCACCCACACACAATTACTGTATACTTATCGTTCTCAAACACTCAACTGAAATTTCCTGCATACATTTAAGCACTCTACTGTACCCTTTACCTAAAAACAATGCACAATCACTTCACGGTCTTCCTGTATGATTAAAGAGAGATAGAGGGGTGCACTTGAGGCAGCGAGAGAGCGAGAGAGGAGGATCATACATTCTTTGGTTGTTCCCGGGCAGAGTTAGTTACAAACCACAGACACCAGGCAGCAGAGCAGACGAAGCTAATAAATGTTTGCTGTGGTTGGGAAGTTTCACCCAGGCCGCGGTGGCAGGTGGCCAAGCGTCGTTCTGGAGGTTGTGTTCTATTCTGGGGGCTGACGATACGAAACACACACAAATCACACAAAAAGGCTGAGGAACTTTGCGATGTAATCTACCGGTCATTGTTGCTGCCGGTGGAGGTAGAAATAGATTTAATGAATTCATTAATTTATTAAAAGGCTTGGGGTATAATGGGAGGTGGGTGGCTGGGTGAGGATTTCCAATTGTACGTTATTATATGAATACTTCACTTATACAATTGTGTTTTAGAAATATGAGAAAATAACGAGGGGGGAGAAAATATCTGAAATAATATAAATAAAACAAACCTTCTTACTGTATTTGACTATTATGTACCTTACCACTATGTACAATGTTACTATCCTTATACTATTCAAGATTCAAGACTACTACTACCTATCATGCTAATATGTCTATATCACTATAACAGATTACAGAAATTCAAGAAGCCTATTGGAACGTGAGGTTCCGATATGATTTGATTAATATATCTGCATTATTTTATCCCACTTTATGCGTTGCTTGTTTTACACTGCTTTTATGTCATATTTCTTACTGATGTAAAGCACTTTGAACTGCAATCCCCTGTATGAAAGGTGCTATACAAATAAAGTTATTAAAGTTATTATTATGCACTCAAGACTCAAGTTCGACACTATTTGATGAACAAAACCACTGACCCTTAGCTGCCAAGTTGTATCTCCTGCTGACTTGTTGTTTGTAAGTCACTTTGGATAAAAGCGTTAGCTAAAGGACTAAATGTAGATTTAGATCTGATCACACAGAAAATATTATGAATACATGTTTGGTAGGGATGTCCGATAGTATCGGCTTACCGATATAAAAAAAAATTGGGGGGGAAACCCCGCATATATCGGTATCGGTTGATATCAGTATCGGAAATTAAGAGTTGGACAATATCGGTATATCGGTAAAAAAGCCAATATTGAACATCCCTAATTTTTGGTTGTTCCTAGGTGGTAAAAGGGCCTCCGGTCCAGGGGCCAGGTTAGGTTACTGTGGCATCGCAGGGGCCAATACAGACAGCTGCGGTCGCCATTGGTGCCGGACCCCCGCCGGGCATGGGGCCGCCTCTGACCTACCCCCCTAACATCCAGCTTTGTTTTTTTAAGTGTGTCTGTGTTGTTAGTGTTGTTGTAGTAACATTTCCTGTCTCGTCTGAGGTAGCGGAGTCACTCCGTCCTACAGACTCGACTGAAGTGGACCGTCTGCATTCTTCACATGACGAGAACCCACTTATCCTCAGTTCTCCTCAGTTCGCTGCCCGACTGACATGATTTCAAAGCTCGGCCCCTCTGCTCTCGCTCCTCCGATCGCTTCCCCTCGAGGAAGAGTGACAGTTGTGATTGGAAGATCGGGAAAAGAGGGCAGGGTTTAAGGTAGGTCACCACTCTATCTATCCGTACAGGCCTTGGTGCCTTTCATTCCAGGGGGTCAAGTGCTCACGACACCCCCCCCACACACACACACATGCACCCTTTATAGTCATATAACACACGCCCACCCCCACACACAGACACACACACACACCCACACACACCCTTTCTCGCCCACCCTCAATATCACACTCATTTTTGACCTTTGACTCCTCATACAGTCTCTTATTACAAACAAGCGCTCTGTCGATGTGGCCATTATCGACTTGTCTCCCAGGTTAGATTACCTTTGGCAGACCTGCTTTACAATTACTCCACCACGGGAGAGAAAGGAGAGTGAAGGAGAGTGGCTATGTACGCTTGTGTGAGGGACTCACATCTTGCTTCTCCTACAAAACCAATTTGAAAGTGTTCGTGTGTGCGTCTGTGTGTGCGTCTGTGTGTGCATGCATGTGAGGCAGTGAAGGCCATTAAATGCTTGTGCGCATGTACCTCCAGCACGCCTCCACACTGCCACAGTGATTACGACCCGTTTCAGATCCCTATATGCCGCGCGGGAACTAAATACATTCACTTCTTTACAACACAACTAGATGCGTTTTCATTTGTTTGACGCAGGTCCAGGTCCACTGCTGTGTCGTCGTCGTCGTCCCCCCCCCCCCCCCCCCCCGACAGAAGGGTTAACCCTTTCACTGCAACAATTCACAGAATGTTAACCCTTTCACTGCCACACGACAGCCGGTTAACCCTTTACTATCACACAAAAGGGTTAACCTTCTGTCGTGTGGCAGTGAAAGGGTTAAGTCTTCCTGTAGAGCTCCTGCAGCTCATCAAAGGGCTCCCCATGGCACTGGCAGGGTCATCAGAGCTGAGCACCTCTGGTACAGAGGAGACAGGAGACACCTCCACCCACTCAGCGGGCAGGTTTGGGGAGAAGAAGGCTACACGGCTAATGTGAGTAATCTGATTATTTATTTTTTATTTTACCTTTATTTTACCAGGTAGTCACTTGAGATCAAAGATCTCTTTTTCGAGCAAGACCTGGCCAAAATGGCAGCAAAAACAAACATACAAAATACACAAAACACAGACAGAGACATAAAAGGCAAAGTGGGGCAAGGGGATACATTTGAGCTGCAGCAAATTAGATTATTATAGTAATCTGATTATAAAAACAGGTAAATGTTGTTGTTCATTGATCACAGATTAGCATCCAATGCCCACAAGTAGTGAAGTAGGCGGGTATCTGCACCTCCTTTTTTATTTATTTTTAACTTTTTCTGTATTTTGCTCCCATCCCAATTTAGTTGTTATGCCAATTCCCTTCCTGGTCGCTGCGCGCATTGCCCCCACTGTCAGCCTGGGGAGGGTGTAGAACTACCACATGCCTCCTCCGATACATGTGGAGTCAGCCAGCTGCTTCTTTTCACCCGACAGCGAGGAGTCTCACCGGGGGAATGTAACACGTGCGGAGGTTCACGCTATTTCCCCCAGATCCCCTCCCTGCTGAACAGGCGCCCCGACCGACCAGTAGGAACCGCAGTTTACAACGACCAGGACACGTACCCCGCCGGCTTCCCACCCGCTAACACTGCCAATTGTGTTAGTAGGGACGACTGCCCAAGCCGGAGGTACCGCTGACAGCTGAATTCGATCCCAGAGTCTCTGCGGTGGTAGGCGAGTGCATTCTCCACTGCGCTACCCAGCCGCCTTGACCATCACACTCAACACGCTCAGCCGAGAGCTGCATTCTGAGCCCCCTTCTGTATACTCTGTGTATACACACACACACACACACACACACACACACACACACACACACACACGTGTTTGGCCAAGCTTGACTCAGACGCCACGGTCACAGCTGAGGTGGGCGTGGCCTCGGCTGACGAGGAGGTGGAGGAGGCCTGCATAGAGGAGGTGGAGGACCTGGCGCTGTGGTGCCGGGAAAACAGCCTCTCCCTGAACATCAGCGACGCAAAGGAGCCGACTGTGAACTTTTGAAGGAAACAGGAGAGGAAATACAACCCTCTTGTGATCAACACAGCCCTGGTGGAGAGTAGCTGACTGCTGTCATTGCAAACAACTCCATGTGTAGGAGACACAACAGTTATTTCCAAGAACAAAAGCATTCATTCCGAAAGTTACATCGTTGATGCTTGAAATGTCTGAGCTTCCACGTTAACTCATTGGGCGCCATGCCCGAGTAAAGTCGGGTTATCTCACCAGCGGTTTAGCGGCATACCCGAGTATAGTCGGGTTTTGGCAGTTTTTTCTTTTATTTGATTTTTTTATTCATTACAGGCTCACGGACCTCGGTGTTACCATAGGAAATCATTCTGAGATCCCGAGAGTGCAATACCGGCCGCATCCTGCTAGGTGGCAGTATCACCCACCCTTTGAAACCTTATTTCACACTGTGTGTCGCATCTATTGTCGTCCGGGCGGAGAATTTAGACCAAGCCAAGTAAACCGATTCATCCGAGCACTTCGAAACGCATTCAGCACACTTGAGGCATATCTTGTGCCACTTCACGTCAGGGACCCGATCGACATCAATACTGGAAATCGCGATCAGACAATTGGATTGTCCTTTTTGGAATAACCCCGATCAAAGGTAAGGACTATCTGACGTCAATTCCACCTTGATCCTACAATGATTTCACATCGATCCAGCCGATCAACGTATGTAGTATTCAAAACGAATGCCGTTGCTGGCGATCAAAGCATCAAAATACGACCCCCCCCCCTTTCATGCATTCATGATGAAACATAATACCTATTATATACCTTTGATTTGGAAATAGTAGCGTGTCCAGATGAGCAACGCGAACGCTTTTAGCAAAATTCACATATCGCTCCATAACGCAGTTACCAGGAATTAGCCAGGATCACTCTGAAACCATACAATATTCACCACGGTATAACACATTTATTCTTTTTCACATGTTGGACGAGGGATAGTTACTGTCAAATGAGCCATAGTATTGTCTCCATAGCTATAATATAGATAGCCCTGCAAAAACCGCGACACAGTGAAATTCCCTATTTTTTAAAGTGGTGGCCCATTGAGTACAAGGATGGATAGAACAGCTGGCCGTGAATGAGTTAAAGTATGGTTTTGTTTATTATTAATAATAATAATAATAATAATAATAATAATAATAATAATAATAATAATAATAATAATAATAATAATAATAATAATAATAATAATAATAATAATAATAATAATAATAATAATAAACTGTATTTGTATAGCACCGTTCATACAGGAATTACAGCTGAAAGTGCTTCACAGCAGTAAAAAAAAAAAGAAGATATGCATGCAATTGGCAGATCAAGAGCAATGCAGAAGTGCAGACATAACATAAGCATAGAACGAGCATAAAATAGATAGCAGCTAAATAGACAAAGTCAAGGTAAGGCATAGAACAATTAAATCACATTTTCATATTAGGATCTAACATCTTAATAGGCCTCTTTGTTTACGGTTTGATTATCAACTGTGAAATGGTCTCTTCTATCTGCTGTGGTCAGGTAGACAGAGAGGCTACAGAGAAGCTACTACCCCTGATATTCTACATGAGGTCTCTGAAGGATACCTGGCTACATTCACACTGCAGGCAAAAGTGGCCCGGGTCTGATCTTTTTGCTCATATGGAACTCCGATCAGTTTATTTCCATGACAGTGTGAACAGCACAAATCACATGGAATCTGATCTTTTCAATTCTGATTTGGGCCACTTTCATAATGTGGTCCTAAATCATATACGGGTCTGATTTCTTTGCAATGCGACCTCAGTCTGAACAGTCATGTGACCTCATTCTTAAAAGTCATGTGAATCAGCCTAAACAGTCATGTGACCTCAGTCTGAACAGTAATCAGAAGTGATGTGACTCTTACTCTGACTTTGTGTCTCTTTCACCTCCTCCCCCCCCCCCCCCCCCCATTATCATCTGCTTATGAATTAGTTGGCATCCACTGCGACTTATAAATTAAACCATAAATTGTGACTTCAGTGTCCTCCATGTTTACGTCCATCTTCGTTATTGCTCATTTCAGCATGCGGGTCAGTTCAGGAGCGTGAACTGGAATATGATGTTGGCCACATTTGAAAAATAATGTGAACAGCCAAACAAAAAAATCTGATCTGAGCAATAAATCAGAATAGGGCACTAAAGGCTTGCAGTGACAAGGCTGTCCTCCACTAAAGAAATTATTAGTTGACTAATCGATTAGTTGATTTCATTGACAAATCTGTACCATTTGAGTTTCCCCACATGCAATAATATAGATAATAGATGTGATATATCATCTTTAGGAGATAACTCATTCAGAGTGGGGGGAAAGCATAAAAAAAATTACTATGAGGTCATGAGCGCTTTTGTATATTTATATATAACACAATAGCTGCCACGCAATATATGCATCATTAGCAGCTGACACCATCACTGTAAACGGTGGGAGTCGCTCACCTTGTTTGCAGGGCTATAACTATTTAAATATTATAGCTATATATGCAATGCTATGGCCCATTTGACATCGGGTATCTATCGTTCAAGATGTGGGAAAGTAATATTTTTTCCATTCATACATTGTCGTTTTATACCGTGGTGAATATAAGTATAGTTTTAGAGTGGTCTAGGATCATTCCTAGAACGCTAGTAATAGGCTGCGATGCATATTATACTTAATCCATTGGCATTTCGTCCCTATACACACTACAATAAAAAATGCAAAGGCATATGATCGGTATACATTATGTTCCATCATGCATGCAGGAAATGGGGGGGGGGGGGGTCGTTTATGATTAATTTATTGACAATAACGGCATTTGTTAGTATAACAGCATACGTTGATCAGATCGATTGCAGTGATAGCAATGGACAATCGAGCTGAAATTAACGTTAGATTGCGCTTACCTCTGGCCGATGAGACTGCAGAAAGAATATTCCAATTATTTGATTGCCATCTGCTAGATCGTATTTCCGTTTGGCCAACGCCATAAGCTCCAAAAGCATAATGATTCTTGCGCCTCGAAGGCGATTCAATGCACTCGAGTGTGTATTTGGATCCATGTTACAAAAAAACTCCGCCCGGACGACATTCACTGACGCACAGAGCCAAGCTTCCTGCAGAAAGTAAGTGCAACACCGGCCGAATACCACCAGGCGGCGGCGGTATCGGGCCGTTGCGATCTCAGAAAGAGTGCCAGATTTTCCCACAGCCTTGCTGGATGAATTATGAATGGAAATAGCGAATAAAAGAAAAACGGATCCAATAACGAGTTTACTCGTTGTTTGGCGTCCAACGATTGGCAGGCTATAACGAGTTCTGTATCGTATGGCTCCGCTCGGCGTCACTACCGCACTGTACCTCGCTCGTGCACGCGCACTGAATAAAAAATTCCACAATACACCTTTACATCCCAACATCCGTCTGACCACACCCCCATCAGCTTACCTTCATAAGCAGGTGTGTGGCCACCTACTCGCCTCCTTCTTCGCTTTCACCACAAGGAAGTGCCTGGTAGATCCCCACTTGACGAGGTTGCTAGTTGAAGAAAGTTGAGACGAGTTTACATTGTGCTTATTTTTTTCTTCTCTCATAAATATTCAAGAGAAAAATCTAAGTCATAATGTCTACTTTGGAGAGTCATAGAACCACTCTTCACCAGCGGTTCTCCATTCCCGCCTCCGTCGTGCGTTCTGGTGCGGGGCTGTTGCCGCTTTCGTGGTCGGCAGCCACGCCCGGTAGGCATTCGATGGGTAGTTTGCCTCTCCGAGGAGCCAGTGCACCGGTGCCGTCGACTCTGCGATGGCCTGGTCCTGGCTCTGGTTCCTCTGGTTCCGGGGAATCGTCCGTTGTTGAACGGCCGGTTCCGTTGGTTCCGGAGGATTTGAGACGCAAGCTTTTTGCGTCTGCTCGGTCCCGTCGCAAGATGGTGTCCTGCAGACGTGAACGGCCTGGGTTTGGGGAATTGCTGGAGACCAGCGAGGATGTGTCGGTCTCTAGTTGTCCAATGGAAACAGAGGACTACATGGTAGAGGCGGACGGGTTCTTGTTTGAAGGCCCAGTAGAGACGAATATCCCACCCGTCCAGGTAACACTGGAGGGGGGTGATATGTCTCCTTGGGGCGCCTTGTTCGAGGATGTCGGGGAAACCCCTCTGCGTCTTCAGCAGGATGCCCTACTATCAGCCACATCAGACTGTGGCTCCTTAACCAGTCGCAGCCTGCTGCATGTGAGGGATGCGGGTTCGGTGGAGGAAAGTCTGCAGGGGGAACTGCAGGCTTTGTTCCCCGAGCTTATGGCAGTGGCGGCCGCTGCAAACGGCGTGCCGCTGCCGCAGCCACTGCCTGCGCCTGTCCCCGATGATTTAATAGGTCATCTCTGGCAGCGTCGCCCGGTGAGAGGGGTGGACGTTGTCTACCCATTTTTACCCTCAATGGGGGCCTATGTTCGTCGGGGCCAGGTGGTGTCCCACATCATGGGCCTCACTCCCGCCTACGTACCAGTTACGCGGGTGGTGGGTTTGGTTGAAGGTATGTGAGAGGGTGTGCCACGGCTTGATAGGCCGATGGCCGCTCTCCTCTGTCCGGATGTGGTGTGGGAGCCGTTATGCAAGCCGGTTCTCCAAGGAAGATCGGCTAGGCGGTTGGCGTATTGGAGTGACCAGTCATTCATCGCGGGTACACAATCGCTGGCTGCTGCGTCTAACATCGCACAGCTGGCTAGATTTGTATCCGGGATAATGACGGGCGGCACGGAGCGGTCGGAGGTACAACATGATCAGCTCACCCAGGCGGCAGGAGCTGTCCTGCATCCGACCCATGTGCAGGCCATAGCCTCTGGGAAAGTGCGCGCCCTGGCTACTCTGATCCAGCGCCACCTTTGGCTGGAGCAGGCCCGTGTGCCGGAGAAGAAGAGGTCTCCTCTTCTGACGGCCACCCTCTCCGATGCTGGACTATTCGGGAAGGCCCTGCAGCTGATGACCTCAACATGCAGAGAGATGGCAGAGGAGAGATCCGTGCTCCAACCCCATTTTCCGCCTTCCGTCATCGCCGGTGGAGTCAGAAGGCTTCCGCGTCGTCGAGGTTCCTCCGCCGTGGCTGCCAATGCCTCCATCGCCACTGCTGGCCCGTCGACGAAGGCCAGGAGGAGAGACAGTGCTGCTGCTGTAGCCGGCCCATCTACGACCGGAGGTGACGGTAGGGATCGACGAGACCAGCAACCGATTGCCTACCGTCCCTCCGGGGCTTCTCGGGGTGGCAAAGCCCGAGCGGCTCGAGGCAGCAGACGCCGCTAGACAGTGACTTTTTTCCCCATGCGGTCCCCACTGTTTACCCCTCCCTGGCCCTCTCATATTATTTTGTTGATTAAATAAAAAGTCCCCTAAAGGGGGACTGTATTTTTTGGTTAAACAAACTGTGTGTTTCTTCACCAAAATATGATGAGGTTGAAAAGTGTGAATCTACATTGGTATACATTGATGGATGAGTTACGTTCGTGTTATGAGATTAAAGCAAGGTCTGCAGCATTCACTCGGTTATAGAAGGGTTTCTATCTCGGCCTGACGCTCCACATGCAGGTAGAAGCTGGTTGTATGGTCTGTTGCTTACACACGAAGTAATGTTGAACTACAACACTGTTGTGTTAGTTGCAGTAATGCTTGTATACACAGGTTCCACGGCCTAGCCGTTATACTCTCTATCAGTGTTTTTTCTATGTACAACATGGAATGCGGGTGTAGGATTCACACACGCACACGACTTGGTTGTGTTGTAAACCCTGTTCACATTCTGTGGGTAGCATGCATTGTATTAGCTTGCGCTATTCATTGGCTTTCTACCAAAGGTTTTCATATGCTACAGTTGTTATTGTGTGCAGGGGGAAGGGTTTTGTGAGGGGGTGCCGAATAAACCCATCCTTCCCACTTGATTGGTCGAATGGGTTTTCTCATCTCCTGTTGGGCCAGTCAGGGCCAAGCCGTTAAACGCCTTGGCGGGGGGGGGGGGGGGGGGGGGGGGGGGGGGGTTGTCCTGACTATGCTCCTATTACAAACAGGAGTTACATAGCGTACGTTACGTTGCTATGACGATGGCTTCCGTGAGTAGATCTTTACGTAAGGTCTGTGGTGTCAAAGTGTCGGGTTAGAGCGTAGGACTTACGGGTCCGCTACGCTCGTTTTTATGTGTAACTTGAGTCAGTTAGTCATGTGACTCGCAGTTGCCATGGCTTTTTCATTCTACGACTCACATGGGAAGGCCTTCTGGGGAATTTCGGTCTAAATCCTCTGTGGAAGGGGTGACTGGATGTAAAAATATAAACAGTTTTTACCCCCGGCTGTGTAGACTGGGATTCATACTGTTGGTGCTTCCTTCTTTTTTATTAAAAAGAGTTGAAGTTAGGAAGCACCACACCCCTCTTGTCGTTCCCCTGGGCGCCTTGGGGATTCACTGAAAGGTCTAAATAGCCTGTTCATTGATGTGGTTGTGTCCCGACGCACGTTAAGTGCTAGCTCGGGGTGTTCTGTTGAAGATCAGGCGGGTGACTAGCACGCCTTGGTTGCTTGTGGTTAAAACAGCGTTTTTATAAAGCAACTGGGATGGAGGTTTTTTTCCTCTTCCGACGACCTGTATTGGTTATCGACGGATTCTCGTTCATGTCTGGGGGATGATGACGGAATGGATCTAAACATATGTAGAGGGGTCTCACGCCCTTGGGGTGGGCCACCAGGCGCGGTTCGCACCGACCGTCTGGGTGGCGCCTTCTTTTCATGTTTTAAGATCAACACGCCTATCTGCCCCTTCTCCTGGAGTAGGCATGTCGGCGTGGTTAGGGCACGGCACTGGTTCTGGTCACGCTGGTCCAGGTTAGTTAAACCCGTCTGCCGGGGATGCAGATCAGTTCTGGTACCCTGAGGGACTTGTGCTTTTTTCGGGGGGAAAAATGCCAGGTCGGTCCGGGTATCGCAGGGTTAGGCGCTATGGAGACCCTTGTTGGGTACATATTGTACTCTGCACTGTCGTAATGGCTTACGGGCATGCCAACCTGTACACGCCCGATCTCGGCCGCTACGCTGGTTTGGTCCTGGTTAGTACTTGGTTGGGAGACCGCCTGGGAATACCAAGGGCGGTGTGCTTGGGGCTGGTTCTCCATTATTTTCGCTCCTCTTTCACGCATGGCGTGGAGGGGGCTGTTGGGGTGGTCTTAGACCTCCTCTGGTAACTCTGTGCTTCCCGTGCCGCCGGGCCCGGTCCGAAGTACTGTTCGTTGACCCGTAGGCCTGGGATAACCCCCTTTTTTGAAAGACTGCAACACTTGTACTGCGGTATGACACCTGCAGGTGTGTTTGAGTTTTTCCTGAGGGGTTATAGGAACAACCACCGCATAGGGTAATGACATGGTGGTTGGTTCTCTGGTGTGTTGGAGCAGTGTCAACTCCCGGGTTGTCCGGTTGAGTGTGCCCCTGCACGTTCATGACGTCTGCCAATCATGTCAGCCTTCTCTGCCTCAACCCCTCTGGGTGGGTTTTTTTTGAAGGAGGCTTTGTCATGGTGATCAACAACGCCAGCATACGCCCCTTCCGCCGGTGCGGCTGTTTTCAGCTGACTCCTTTGGCGCCTGTCTCGTCCGCAGTGCTCCAGGCTCGGGTTACAGCCTGTTGCCTGGTTTCCCCGGTACGCTGCCTGCTTCCGTTGGTTAACCTTGAGTGTTACGGCCGTGCTGACTGCCTGTTCTGCAGGGTCAGTATGCCAGGCGGTGTGCTATTGGGGGTAAAGGGCCCGCTCTTGGAGGGGCCTGATCCGAATACGCTGGCGATGTGGGGGGCGGTGTCACTAAGTGACCGCCTGGTGGGGTCTTGATGCCTGGCGTCATTGACCTCTCCGGGCCCCCGTTTTCCAGGGGATCCAGTCCCTTCGGTGGGTCTGGGTCTTCCTTCGCGCTCCGCTGCTACGGCCTTGCCATGGGTTGGGTTTGTTCTTGACCCCGTGATTCTGGGGGCAGTAACGAGGTTGTTCCTTCCGTTCGTTCCCGGGTGGCATGCGGGTTGTGCGTGTGTGTAGTCGTGGGGTCAAGCCACGGTCTGCTCACCCTGTGCGTGGAGTTGCTCGAGTGCCTCTTCGCACGGTCGGATCTGTCGCCCTCCCGGGAACCTCCAATAGGGGGGGTGCCCTCCATTAGGGGGGGTCGGGGGGGCTCGGTCCTCCCTGATCTGATGGTTGTGGGAGGCCTCAGGGGGCCTTTGTCGGGCGATGGCTCTCGCTCGGCCTCCCTTGTACGGTAGTGACGCCGAGCGGAGCCATACGATACAGAACGTTAGGTTATGGCTATAACCAAGTTCTGTGAGTATTGGTGACGCTCGGCGTCAGACGCCACTGCAGCCCTTGATCTCACCTTGTGGTGAAAGCTTGGGATGGAGGCGAGTAGGTGGCCACACACCTGCTTATGAAGGTAAGCTGATGGGGGTGTGGTCAGACGGATGTTGGGATGTAAAGGTGCATTGTGGAATTTTTTATTCAGTGCGCGTGCACGAGCGAGGTACAGTGCGGTAGTGACGCCGAGCGTCACCAATACTCACAGAACTCACAAACGTTAATTCGTTTTTGGCGCAGAAACGGTTAAGCTGTTTACTGTTGACACAATGCACAGTCCAGGAGCAATCACACAGGGGAAGCACTTCACTGCATTGTACATGTACTGTTGCATGTGACAAATATAACTTTGAATGTGAACTTGAGAGCCATTAGTTACTATAAAGATCATAAGATGGTATTGGAGATACTTTTGAAACTATTTGAAATATAGGTGATTACTATTACTTAAAAGAACATGGTAACATTATGGGAAATGCCCTTATCGTCTTCTCCAGAGTCAGACATACAGTAGATAGATACCAACTTCCTCTGTGTGTTCAATAGAAAGCTTTTCGGCTGTGAGCTAGCCTAGTGTGGCACAAGCGAATGGCAGCAGATACGGACCAGCTAGCCTAGATGTTGACCATAGTTTTAAGCTAGACTAGTGGTTCATATCCACTTCCATTCATTTGTGCTAAGCTAGACTAGCATGCAGCCGGATAGTTTTCTACTGAACGCTTGGTATCTATCTTCTTGTCTGACTCTGGAGAAGACGGTAAGCGCATTTCCCATAATGTTGGCGTGTTCCTTTAAGGACTCAGGAACAATGAGTTAATAATGGTTAATAATAATGGTTGTATAGGCCATATGAGGCAAAACCCAAATCACTGTTTTGAGGTCTGGAAACCATTTAGATTTTATGACATGTTGTATCTGGACCTCTGGCTTCCAACAGCAACATGTTGATTTGTTGCAAACAAAATGTCTGTAAATAAATAAACTGAACGTTTGTTACTAATTAAAAATATATATATATTTTTTTTTATTATGTTTTTGGTAGATTTCTTTTATTATTTTTACTACCGGGCAATCCGAGAGAGAGAGAGAGGAAGAACGGGAGACAGAGCAGGGGGAAGACATTCGGCAAAGGACGCCGGGTCCGGGAGACGAACCCAGGTCAGCCGTTTCACGACGCAGGCACGCAGCGCGTTATATGGTGTGCTACTAGAGCGCCCATACTAATTACAATTTTAAAAAGGTAGTCAGTAATACGGAGTAATTGATTACATTTAGAAATTAGCCTCTCCAACCCCGTCGCCTGAATACTTTCGACAACAAATGTTTGTTTCCGCGTCTCTGATTGGCCACGCGCGTTTCTGGTCATGTGACATGTGCGCCAATCGTGGGACCGCAAGTTTCTACACTGGTTAAGCTTAGGCGTTAACCTTGGTTAAGGTTAGAGTTTGTCTTAGAGCAGACCTGGGCATTGTACGGCCCGTGGGCCAAATACGGCCCGCGGGATGATTCTGATAGGCCCGCAAAAGATTACATGATAAAAAAAAATTATAATAATCTTTTATTTTTTATGTTTCTTTTTTTATTATAATTTTTTTATGTCAACGTTCACACGCACAATATACGCTTACCTGGGATTTGACTTGATTCAACAACAAAGCAGTCGGGGCAATGGCAAGCCGAAAACGGTCGAAAGTGTGGTTATTTGAAGTTTGGATTTTTTTTTCACAACTGAGGTAGGTAGATTACATTTTTAGAGACTAAAGTACCGAAAAAAGGTACCGTTGGGTACCGGTATCAATTCACAGGTACCGGTATCGTATCAGTTCAAATGTGAACGGTACCCATCCCTACTGAACACACACAACTGCAGGGCAAGGGCATTTTTGCTCATGAAATGCATAGCCATGTGAAAGCCTTCATGACAAAGTTGCAATTCATTTCAAGGCAACTAGGCAGCATCAATCTCGAACACATGAAAATCCTGAAAGAAGTCAAACTATCAGCTGATCACCGGCACTGGTACTAATATATGTTAGGAGCACTGCATGATGAATTTTCAAGGCGTTTTCAAGATTTCAAAAAGGTTGAGGATGAAATGCAGCTGGTTTCCTCTCCCTTTACCTGCAGTGTTGATAGTGCACCCACTGATGTTCAGCTTGAACTCATTGACCTGCAGTCTGATTCACTACTGAAAGAGCACTTTAAGTCAGCATCACTGCTAGAGTTCTACTCTGCTCTCAAGGAGGAGAACTTTCCAAACATGAGGAGACATGCACAGAAGATGTTGGTTCTCTTTGGATCCACCCAGGCACGTGCACACATAGAGGCCAAGGGGTGCCTGAGCACCTGCCTTTTTGAGCCTCATCAAAAAAGTGCCCTTTTTGAAAAAAATTACTTTTTTTTTTTTTTTTTTTTTTTTTACTGTTACGCATATAGACTGCCCTTCCAACTGAAAAATGTCAGGATAGAATAAAAATATTAGGTAAAGAGAGAGAGATGCCCCATATTCCATTGCAGTTTGCACGGCCTCCTCAGCGTGCCTCTCCGCGGACCTACTGTATATATTTTATGCATAGCGTGGGTGGTGATGATGATCATGATAGAAACCACTGTTGAATGCTGGTATTACACTCACTGAGGGACACAAAGAAGTCAAGTCCGATGGGATTTGGGAATCTCAAATACAAATCGGGATTGGAATAAAAAATGCATTTATATTAAACAATACAGAATATACAGCACTTCTTGGGGTCTGTAGGGTAAGCACTTATTCCCTCCCCCCTGAACATTTATGGAGATGTATGGGCCTTTTAAGTCAGTGATAAAAGTGTCTTTCAAGGATAAGTGAGCTCCTGCACTGATTATTATAGTTCAATATTCAATATTTGATCACCAAAACCCCCCAAAAAGCATAAAAAGGGGGCCCCCCGCCCGAAAAGGGCCCTTACGCGCGCTCGCTTAATATAGACACACAAGTGTTGTGCCCTTTTCAGCCTTTGAGCACCTGCCCCTCTAAAGTCCTGTGCACGTCCCTGGATCCACCTACATATGTGAACAGACATTCTCAGTCATGACGTTTACCAAATCCAGGTACAGATCCTCTCTCACTGATGAACATCTGTCAGCTGTGCTTCGCATCTCCACCTCAGACATTCAACCTGACTTTGATGGACTTGTTAAAGCTCAAAAGAGACTGGATTTCTCACACTTAATGAAAAAAAAAAAAAACTGAAGAACACTAAAATGTGGGAATATAACAAGTGAAATGGGACACTTGATCCTTTTCTTTTTTTCTGCACAGTAAAAAAAAAAAAGAACTGAAGAACACAAAAATGTGGAAATATAACAAGTGAAATGGGACACATGATCTTTTTTATTTTTGTTTGCATCGTTCTGAAAACATTAAATGTTTAATATAGGCATGTCAAGTCAAAAAGGCTACAAAACTGGGACACTTTTCTTTACACATGTAGAAGGGTGGATTATCCCTGCTTGTGGGAGTAGTAGTACACAGACACTGTGTAGTAGGATACTATAGTATTGGACCTATAAGTACCCCATGTCTTTGGCCCGGAACGTTGTACTGGAGGGCTTGCAGCTGGAGTGGATGGGGCCCAGGATTTACTAACCTGGGGACTGGTACTCTGGTCTCCCTCGCCTTCCAAGGCGGTCAGCAGTAGCTCCCCACACAAACAGTCAAATAAACAAATAACAAAAATAACCAATAAATGTGGGCCCACGTTATCAAAGAAAACCTAACCTAAGCCGGCTTAAATTGTTTGGGGTACTCGGCTTAGGTTAGGTTTTCTTTGATAACGTGGGCCCACATTTATTGGTTATTTTTGTTATTTGTTTATTTGACTGTTTGATTCTGAAATTCCCAATGTGTCTACGTTCTATGCCTGGGTTCCCCCAGTACAAGCGGGGTGGTTTAATGTATTGAGTACTCGGTGCCTATGGTGGGAAGAGCTTCCCCTACATTGATAACAAGAGCACCCGGTGCCATATGAGTAAGCATTAACGTTGTAATGTATAATCTGCCCAGGCTTCACTAAACGTAGATCTAATCGGGATCATTGTGTGTGTCTCTTTCTTTGAGTTCCATTTGCTATTTTATTCTCTGGGTAAATATTGTGACTGCATAATTATTTAACCCTTACACCCCATTTACAGAATAGCATTTGAAGGGCCTATACAGGTGGTCAAGGAAGGGTACTGTTTAAAGGGAAGCCCAATAATACTATTGAACTGACAGTCACTGGGTGTGGGAGGGCTGTCGGAGGTACTGAGGGAGTGAGGGTGTGTGGGGAGCTACTGCTGACCGCCTTGGAAGGCGAGGGAGACCAGAGTACCAGTCCCCAGGTTAGTAAATCCTGGGCCCCATCCACTCCAGCTGCAAGCCCTCCAGTACGACGTTCCGGGGCAAAGACGGGGGTACTTATAGGTCCAATACTATAGTATCCTACTACCCAGTGTCTGTGTACTACTACTCCCACAAGCAGGGATAATCCACCATTCTACATTTGGCGTCACGAACAGGATCAACATCCTACTCCACTTCCTTGACCGACCAGTAGAGAGACCATGAGGTCCGATGAAGGGACCAGGGCCGCGCCGGAGATGGCGGCAAAGATGGAGGAGCTACAAGAGAAGCGTCGAAAGATGACACCGGAAGAACCAGTGGCGAGACTGGAACAAGGAGAGGCCGTGAAGGGGTCGACCGAGGGGGCACTTCAGGAGAGGCGGTGTGCTCAGGCGGCTCTGCGGGAGCCAAGAGACGGCTCAGAAGCCGCCAACGGGTTAGAGATGACGTTCACCAAGGAGTATACCCTCCTCGTGAAGGACGACCCCATCCGAGGACGCGGTCCGGAGACTTCTGAGGACAGGAGTGCTCAGCGGAGGCGACAGGCTCTTTCACGGGATAGAGGGGATGCGCCCGTACCGCAGTTATCGCTCCGGCTCCGAGGAGGTCGGCTTCAGCCCCATGGTGGTAGTTCCCCACCAACCCAGCCAGGTCCGCTGGGAGGCTTACGTCCCGATATGCACGCCCAAGAGGTCAGAACCGGAGGTGGAGGACACCGAGAGGGGCGTCCCCATCGCCACGGGCCCCACCCTGTACTCGCCAGTCGGCCCCATACGAATGATGATCCAGATGAGGAACCGCGGGTACGACCGGGTGGAGATACGGCGAATCCAGGTAGAGGGGCCCCAGCTGGAACCAGTGGGGCGGGCAATGGTCCGAGGGATCCAGCCCCCTAAGACCCCGTTCGAGACAGAACCTGATCCTAGAGAGCCTGAGAGGGAGCCCGACCGGAGGGGGTCTGAGAAGAGAAAGGCCGATCAGAGGGGGCCCGGACAGAGAGGGCCCGACAGGAGAGAGCCTGACCAGGGAAGGGCCGACAGGAGAGAGCCTGCGCAGGGAGAGCCCGACCGGAGGGGGCATGAACAGAGAGGGCCCGACAGGGGAGAGCCCAACAGGAGGGAGCCCGACCGGAGAGAGCCTGACCAGAGGGGCCCCGAACAGAGAGAGCCCCACAGGAGGGAGCCCGACCAGGGAGAGCCCGACCGGAGGGGGTCTGAACAGAGGGAACCCAACGAGAGAGAGCTAGCGTTAGCGTTTACTTCAATGGACGTTGCTGTTGATACACGTGGTACTGTTAGTACTTAGCCAAGATGGCGGACCCACTCTTGTCACCGCTAGTCCGGATGACAAGATGGCGTCGGTGATCCGCGAGCACAGCCAGCATGTTGGGCGAACAGCAGGCAGTGGTTAGCTGGCAGAGCTTGCTGTATGGCGTCCTCTGCTGGTGGGAAGAGGCGTCCTCTGTACCGCCTGGGAAACGTCCACCGCTGCTGTTGCTGGCTTGCTTCTGTCGCGCAAGCTAATACTTTGGCTACCTTAAACACAGCTAAGCTTTGGGTCTCGGCGCACCCTCATGCTATTCGGTTACACTGTTAACGCAACGTGGCTGGCTATACCACCGGTCTCTTCAGCGCCTCGCGCCCGGTAGTCTACTCAAGTCAGACGGAGCCGTTAGCGGCATGCTACTATACCGCACACAGTAACTACTATAACCCGATAACGTTAGACGTTAGTCTCGTTAGCTCTAGACGTTAGTCCTTGGGTTCGGTTTCTCTTACTCACACACTATCGCTGATACTTCTAGGATAACCCGTCACTAGCAAGTATGTCTCATCACCCGGCACTCGCTCCGACGGGGCTCCCCTTCACTGACTTCTCCAACGGGGCTATTCCAAAGCACACACCCGTTGTAGCTGCGACCGTTCACGGCCAAGTCCAATGCCGAAGATAACTTCCTGTTCCCCTCGCCTCCAGGTAATGCCCTCTTCCTCGTTGCTTGCTTCTCTCCACTGCTCCACCTGCCACCACTGCACTCCGCCCCCTGCTGGCAACCTCCACTGGTCCCACGCAAAGACCGCTCCAGAAAGGGAGAAAAGGCTCAATGTTATTGCTAGTAATCCATACTGCATCTGGAGAAGAGTAGCACCTCACCTCGTCGTTAGACTGGGCGAGCTATCCAAAGGAACACTGTTAGTCTATCCAAAGTGTTGTGAAGGATCAGATTAAACCGAATATATATATTTATTTATGGATATATATTTAATAGTATTTGTATATCGTTTGATATCCCTTGTATATTCCTTGTACATATACACTGAATATCCCTTTAGTCTACTAACAGCCCATAATAGTTTCATTCTCTCATTGGACAAGAACCTGGCGCCAGCAGCCAAGCCCCTTGGTTCAAGTTCAATCGTGCCGACGAACATGTCGTTACAAGCCCGGTTCCGCGTAAGAATACGTCTGGCGAAATACGAATGGTACTATTTGTTCACAGCGCATATATATATGGCGCAAGTAAAGTAGAATTTTCTTTTAGTCCATTAGTCCTTTACCCTCCAACCTAGTAACAGACGTGAAGCCTCACCCACGACCCACGTGTGGTGCAGTATGGCCTACTTGGCCTCAGAATAGGCATTGAGACATCGTGTGGATTAATAGTTGAATTGTCATAGTTTTGCACTATACCGTCGAGTGGGACGTATTTCTATTAAGTTAATAATAGTCTATTATGTATAGTGCATCGTTCGGTTAGAGTTATAAAGTGAGCAGTACCCCCATCGTTCCTGGCGTTATCTAGAGTCTTAACCAGGCTGGGCAGACCACGTGTGGTGCTTTCATCCGAGGAGTTCTGGGCCAGGACGAGTGGACCTGTACATTGGATTACTTTACCCGGACGACGGCGAGCCCTACACGGCTTGGATTATCTACTTGCTTTGGGTGCTTTGATTATGCCATGGATAACAGCCAACACTGCTGAGTGTTGGAACTACCCCCCAAGAGGAGTCCAGGTGAGACGGCGCTCTACCCCGAGTGAGGTCGCCTCACGTCTCTTCGTTGTGGACCGGCAGCTACCGTCTACAAGAGGGCCCAGCTGTATTCATCTGTGGACCGAGGTTCTGTGGGCACCGTGTTCAGCACTCTGAATTCTCCCAAGAAATCGTTGGCCAGATGGGATATCGCCGGCGGCTCTCCTAACCCCCCCCCCCCCCCTACTGACTTACAACCAGCGGGACCCCCTTTAGTATATCCAGCTATAATCATTTAAGTACCATCGCTATAGTTCCCTAAAGAACCAGGTTGTATACTTGCTCCCTGCGTAACCAGAGATTGGACATTCAATGTTGATTTGCCTACGAATACTCATTTGCCTTACAAGTGCATTCAAACCATAAATGTCATTAAGTGAACGTTGTATATACCCTTTGCTATATAAAATATTCGATTTATACATTTGTGTGGACTTCGTTTCATCAGGTGGGAAAGTGTTCATCATATCTATATCATGTACTGTGTGGCCAGTAGTTAAAGTACATAATCGGTAGTGGTTTAATGATACCATACTTATCAATACAGTCAGGGAATTGTACCCCTCAGTTACACAAAGGAACACTGTAAATCACACGTTATACACACACAGGGAAAGTAACAGTTAGTTAGCACTACTGAATACTTTGTAGAATATTCAGGCTGCTACACACAGTTACACAGTTCCGTGACATGTCTTGTTTATTTTGGCTACAAAGATGATGTGATGTCTTTAGAAAGCTAAGAAAATCCTTGTTTCAATAGTATATGAAACGCAAAATGCCCTTTGTTATTAATGTGACTGAAAATGAGTTAAATGTTTCACATTCTGTTAATCATTTTGGAAATTCTATTTGAATAAATTATATTTTTGAAAGCTAACCTCACCTTTTAATTGCCAAACATACACTCTTACCAGCGGTCAAAACAATGCCATTTACTGCTTTTTATATAGAAATAAAATGTATATTATGCATTAATTGAGTTCGGAATTTTGTCCCGGCCCTCCAAAATATTTTCAGTTGCTCATTTGGCCCCCTGGGAAAAATAATTGCCCACCCCTGTCTTAGAGCATGGTGATAGAACGCCTGCCCTTCTTTCGACGGTTAAGCTTAGGCACTCTTTCGAAGTTGGTTAAGGTTAGAGTTTGTCTTAGAGCATGGCGATAGAATGCCAGGTAGTTTGCAGGCTGTTCGACCCGGAAATAGGCGCAGAACTTGCTGTCCCACGATTGGCGCACATGTCACATGACCTGGGCAATCAGAGCACAAAACTCGAACGCGGAAACAAACATTTGTTGTCGAAAGTATTCACGCAACCCCGTCATCAGTTGCCAAGGAAATCTAAAGCGAGGTAACGCCGTAGGCCTAAACTCAGCCTGATTTGAAAGTATAATCCTGCACGCTGACCAACGAGAGCTTCCCTCAAATTGGAAACGAGATCCAAAGCCCAGATGTGAATTATTGATTGGACACATCATGTTTTTAGTCAACATCAATCGAAAACCTGCCGCTTATATTCCCAGCCCCCCTACCCCGCCGGCCGCCGGGCTCTTTCATGTTTTCCGCGTGTTCGGTTTTGGCGTTCATATTCATGCAGAAAAGCGGTGAAAAAGACCGGTCAAAGCATCACTGCATCTGTCTCTCACTTTGTTATCCCCATCAGAAGGTACGTCAGCGCACCCACAGAGGGCGGGACGGGGTCGGAATCGACTGAAACAACACATTTTCATCCGGGGGGTGATTTAAACGTCATCCCCTGTAGAAACTGCCCTCTCTTGAGAGGTTGCGCTAATGGGGGTAATGTTGAGAAAACAGTGTTGGAAAATACAGACCCATAACCCCCACCCTCAGCCCCCCTAGAGTAGACCCCGGGGGTAGCTTTCATCATAAAGGACTTCCCCTGTACATAGTTCAGCTCCCAGTCACCTGAGAGGAGCCCTCTGCCTGATGGTAAAGGATGGGTTCACCCCCTGAACAACCCGGCTAAACGTGAGACCTGGAACAGGGAGGCTTTGTCTCTCTCTCTCTCTCTCTCTCTCTCTCTCTCTCTCTCACGCACGCACGCACGCACGCACACACGCACCACTCCGCCAGACAAATGCACGCAATTACGATGCAATCGGAATGGCAGGCTTTGGGGCTGGTGAGAAGAGAGGGTAAACATGACTGCAGCTCTCCGGTGAGGCTGTAATTACGGAAATGAGAGAAAGATGGAGCCATTCAAATGAAAAGGCCACCACTTTGGATTAACATGCATGAACAGCTGTTCCTATTGTGCGGGGCTCTTGTGGTTGGCAGGTGCTGGGGGGGGGGGGGCTTCGTCGATGCTTAAAACGCACATATGACCTGTTCGACCACAGACAACCGCAGAGGGAGAAGATCATGGGGTGTTTCGTTTACTCTGTCGTTGGCTTCATTTCACCTGCACTAGTCGTGGACTATATGTTTTCCTTCCCACTGAAGGAAAGAAGACAGGGACAAAGGTCCACGGCAATTAAGATAATTTCCTTCACTGAAGCACCTTTCATACAAGACTTGCAGCTCAAATGATGCAACAATAAAATAGTTCTGAATAACTGTTTAACAGTTTAAAAACCTGACGGTCTTCCTTCCTGTTTGATACCCACTTTGACCCTTCGAACCTCCCTCTCAGGGAAAACCTCCCTCTCAGGGCACAGTTCCCTCTCTCAGGCTGAGGTTAGACTAGTGTATTCCTGGCGTTTTTTTATACGTTTTTGACGACGTATCATGTCCTATCTACACAGAAACGCGTTTTTTGGCGTTTTTTTGTGGATACGGCTGAAACGCAAAATTGTGTTTGCGTTTGGAGATACGCAAAAAAAACGCCAGGAATACAGCGTGTAGTCAGCACGGAGCAGTTGTTGCGAAAACGCCCATGCGCAGTAGATACCATCTGCGTGCCCTTCCTGTGTACAGTGTGTGTGTGTTTGGGACAGAGGCAGAGCTCCGTGTCCCAAATAGCTTCAGCTACCATGTGTTGTCAAGTTATTGTTATAAGGACCCCAGTCCAAGCTACAACAGTCTGCATTCCCTTAACAATTGTTTGTATTGAGCCGTATTGTATTGTACCCATATGCAATATGTTAAATAAAGTTTACATCCATTCATTCTGCTAGCATTACCGATTGCATGAGCTGGCTAACGTGAGCTATCAGGATTCAGACCCTGTTAGCTCAGAGTTCCTCTTTCAACTTAACAAGCATTAAACAAAATGGCCCAGTCATCTATTCACCTTTGTTTAATACACACAGCGTTGTCTCTAATGTTATCTAACTACTGATAGCTCGCGATATCATCAGTTTCGTGCTGGCTAAGTAGCGTGAGCTAACGTTAGCTTCTAGCCACAATGCTAGCTTCTAGCCCTAACAATGCTACCGATCGTTTTTAGACTAAAACTATCCGCTCTTGGTGGTCACTTGTGTTGATGTTAGTTTTGTTTCATCAACAAATGACAAGCAGAACACACAGTGAATGTATCCGTTTTGTTTATTGCACTTTTATTAGGCTTTGCTGGAAAATTATTGCTGCATTGAGTAAACAAGATGGTGGCGCGGCATAGGCTGCCTTATTGACATTTTCTGGTGGAGCTTCCACCAGGAAGTGTATTGGCACATTCGTTCTGATTGGTTGAAATTGCCTTCATGTTTGCCACCTACTGCCACCTACTGCTTTGGCAGTGTACTACATCAGTGTGCTTGGCTGACAAAAACGAAAAAAAAACGAAAGTGTGACTCGAGGCGCATGACGTCGCGGCGATACGCGGCGATGCGTATAAGAAAACAATACGAAGATGATACGAAAGGTGTAACCTCAGCCTCAGGGCGCAGTTAATATAAGATAAGATAAGATGATCCTTTATTAATCCCCTTGGGGAAATTCGGGTGTCAAAGCAGCATGGGGGGGGGTACAGGAAGGGGGGGATACAGAGCTTCACAGTCCTATACAGTTCAGTATCTATATGCGCTATAGATAAAATATATATAGATATAAAATATAAATACAAATACAATATAATATAAAAAAGTACAAATACAAGATAGTCCAGTGATATGAGTCTCTAGTTCTCAAGTCCAGAATTCTGACAATGATAGTTCTGGCAGCAGAGCCGGCCATCTGAGCCCTTTGTTGTACTTGATGGCTGCCGGTATAAATGACAGGAGTTCATGGACAGAGTAAAATAGTGCAATCTATAGTACAATCAGCATCATAGTGTATTAAAAGGCTATGGTGAAGAGGTAAGTTCTTAGCTTTAAAATTTTTTATTTAGAGATCTTCTAGTCCTTATCTTAGTCTGACCAACACTGCTATTATTTAACCATCGGGAGATTTTGTCACTTGACTTTTTTTTTTTTTTTTTTTTACCTTTAACACATTAACTGCCACAGAGTTTGATCATCTTATAGCATTCTCTGCCAGCACTGTAAGTCTATGGAGATGTTCACCTTCTTTGTAGGGCTATAACTTTTTTAATTGTATTGCTAAATTGACATTACTATGGCCCATTCAACATCGATTATCTATCGTTCAGGATGTAGGAACGTTTTACTTTTTCATTCACACATTCATACGAAAATACCGTCTAGAATATAAATATGTTTTTATCGTTTTCTGCAGTAATTCCTAGAACGTGAGATATAGGCATAAATGCATATACATTATCAAATGCCGTTTGATAATAAAAATGTTCAACTGTGCATGGTCCTAAACGTTATGACTGATCATGCGCGGGTGAACGGAGGGGGGGGGGGGGTCGTTTATAATTCCGTGATCATCGTTGATTTCCATTCATAAACATGCAGCTGTGTGTTATCACTGGGATGGGTCTGAGATCGCAAAAGTCCAATACCGCCGCATGCCACCTTGCGGCCGCTATTGCACTCCATTTGAAACGATGTGGTTTGGTGTCTGGGCCGATCTGCGGCCAGCGGGCGGAGTCTAACTACTCGGGCAGGGCAATCGCTTATAAAGCATGCATCGATGAGAGTTGGGCCCCCCCGGATCATGTTCAGTGCTGGATTACGTTGGCAACACAATCGACATCAGTATTTGGAATGACGATCAGATAATTGGAATATTCTTTTCGGGACAGATCCTGGTCAAGGTAAGGACTATATGCTATCAATATTGCGTTGATCCGATGATTCCTTCCCCGCGATCGGAGCGTGTGTCTGTAATGTACAGTGTAAAGTATTCCGTTGGTGACGATCGAAGCATAGAAACCCCCACCCTTTCATGCATGCATGATGAAACATAATACCGATAATCTAGCGTTGATTTCAGATTGATTGTTGATCCAAGCGAAGAATGGCATGACTCCTAGTGAAATGCACTGAAACGCTGTTTAGCGCCGTTTCCTGGGATTACACAGCATTACTCTAAAACTATTCTCATATTCACCACGGTATAAAACGGGAATGTATGAATGAAAAAATCATCTGTTTTTTGCATCTTGACCGGAAGAAACTCAATGACAATCCACTATATTATTAGATCCATAGCTATAATCTATAATATAGCTTTAGGCCTGCAAACACAGCCACGTATCCCCATGTTAAAAGGCAATGGCATTTCAATGGTAAGGTAAACAGCGACCCCTGGCGCTGAAAGTGTTAATGGAGCGACCCTATGATAGGGTGTTGTTGAGATTTTCAACCATGCCGTTTAAGGCGAGACACTGCAGGTGAATAGTCAAATATACTTTTTTTTGTTGATTTTGAGATTTTGTTATATTTTGCTTCCTAAACATGTCTTCTATGAAACTAGTGACAATAAAACGTCAATAACACACATTTAGTTGTTTATTTTACATCATTTTGCCTTATTGCATCCATAAATGTGCACATATTTAATGGGGAAGTGCCTCATTTGCATATATAAACATAAATTTCAGAAAACTTGCAATATATTTTTTCTTAGTTTATATGTACATAACAAATTGGGAAAGTTTCATAGTGATATCTATTCAAATATTTTTTGCCTATTAGGGGGTACTACACTGTACTACACTGTTTGTAGCCTGTGTGTAGTTCTGTTCAGTTCAATAACTTCATTATTATTATTATTATTCAGTTATCAGGCATGTGTTTAGGTTGTCTATTACTAATGGTTTGATTAGGTATTGTGTTTGTAAATATCTGTTTAAAAAAAAAAGTATGGCATTTTACAATACAGAACTTTGAAGGCGTTTTCCCAAAAATGAGTTTTAAGAGTTTTTCCTCATACTCTGAGCCAGAAATCTCCACTTCAGTAGCACTCACATACACCAAACCTTCCAGTTCTATTCATATCTATGTTCTGAAGGTATTTACAGAAGGGTTTGTTGATATCGCATTCATACCCTGATTTATATCACATTTTATTCCTAAAAACATGCCGAAATATGGAATTTTACCATAAAAATGGACTGAATGGAGTATTTTCTGATTTATGGAGTGATAAAAAGAGATATCCAAAATCCCCTCTGTAATAACCTTTGGCTCTAATATGTCAACAAAATGAAACTATAATTTTGAAAATGGCTTTATCCAATGTTCAGATTTCTGTCCTGGAATTATATGCAAATTCGTGCATATTTAAGTAGAGCATGCCTCATTTGCATATTTAAACATACAATTTCAGAAAACTTGTAATACAAAAAAGTCTTGTCTTAATATAAGTAATCAACTGGGGAAGTTTCATTGTGATATCTATTAGTTAATTTTTTTTTACCCTATTCACCTGCAGTGTCTCCCCTTAAAGGGGAACTATTTTACTATTTCTTTCACTATTTGGGCACTTTTACACAATTCCTGTGAGTCTATGGAACACCTCTGTAATATATATATTTTTTTTATTCATTGTTTTGTATTTCTAATCAAGTCCTCAAAAACAGCATTTTTCTACCTCAAGATTTCGAGCTGTTTTGAGCCTGGGCTCCTAAACCCCTGCTGAGCGGCGCCGCCTCTTGAACATTAACATGCAGCAGTGACTATATGACATCACATATAGGCACATTTTCAAACGACTCAGTTCAGTGAGGGTGAATATTGTGAGAGGAGAATTGGAAGAATGCACCAATATGAGAATTTTGAGACATAGATCATATTAATATAAGTTCACATAGCTAGGAAACAATGCTAAACACTCAAAAAGGCCATTTATAAGATAGTTCCCCTTTAAAGAGCAGTCCAGGCTGGCTGAACTTCTCTTCTGCCATGTCATCTAGTACTCTTCGCTGTACAACGGTTACCGTTGTTGTCTCTTAAGTTTCGGTTAGCATCACAGAATACACAATGCTGGTCAGATATAGGTAATTTGATTACTGGTACTTTATCAATGTTCAACATTGTTGTTATCACCAAGTCTAGGGTGTTACCATGTTTGTGAGTGGGTTCATTTACATGTTGTATTAGTCCAAAGCTGTCCAGTAGGTTGATAAGCTTGGGATCGTTCTTCTTACTTATATTAATATTCAGATCTCCATGTATGATTAATCTTTCATCTAATGATACCGACTGAGATTATCTCTGAGAGTTCCTGCAGAAATATTGATGAGTATTTTGGTGGCCGGTACAATGTGATGATGAGAAAAGACATTTCAGCTTTGACCTCAATAGCAAAATATTCAAGGAGGGGGGCAACATTGGAACAATGTATGCCGATGTAAGCCACTAGCAGTGGCTTTCACTAGACGTAGTGCTGGCAACAGGCGTATATCTAGGCTTATGGACTGTCTACATTTTTTTGTATCTCTCTCCTGGCTCCCTTGTCAGGGCTATGTGCATAAAATAAATGTACATCATTGAACGTACAGGAGAAAAAAACGGCAGCCATGAAAAACCTGCCAGAAATACAGGCCTCATTTTCACAATCGATGACTTACAATATTACTTATGCAAAACAGGCAATGCCGCAAAGCACCCTTGACCTGGGATCTTTGCAAATAATGTTAGCTCTGGTTGAAAAAAAGGTTGCCTTAAAAATTAACAGTGGTTTTAGTCAGAAATTAAACAAATGATCTTGTTGAGATTTCCAGAGTATTTATTGTGGTAGGGAGAGAGAAGAAAACAGGATGGATACAAATGTCTCTTGGGAAGGCAAAACACCAGGGGTGACATGGAGTGGGCTGAACCACTCGCCTGAATATCGACAATGCAAGCGGTGCAATGCACCCGCGCCCAGACGCTGTCAATTTCTTGCCACTTGCTTTATCTGTGGTCTATACTATATACTATTACTATGCCTATACTACTACCTACTATGCTAATATGCCTATACTACGATGCACTCAAGACTGTAGCACTCAAGTTCAACACTGTTTGACAAACAATATCACTTGCCCTTAGCTGCCAGAGTGGTACCCCTTATGCTGACTTGTTGTACAAAACTAAGTCGCTTTAGATAAAAGCCTCAGCTAAATGTAAATGTAAATGTCATGCAGCGCAGGGCGGCTACGTGGCGTAGTGGGCAAGGCGCTCGCCACGAATGCGGAGACGCTGGGCTCGCCTGTTCGAGCCCAGCGCTCCACATTGCTTTCAGTTTAGCTGGTCGTTCATACTAATACACATTGGCCGTATTAGGGGGTGGGAAACTGATGGGTGGGGATCGGGCGTTGTGGACAGCGACTCCTACAGGTCGGTTGGTGCGCCTGCGCAGTAGAATCAGGAAGTGTCGGGGGCAGCGTGAGCCTCCCACGCGTTACTCCTCGACACTGAGAGATCGAGCTGCGCAGGTGAAAAGATGCGACTGCTGTTACCTCAAGTACCGGAGGGGACTTGTGCTATGTATGACTTAGTCCACATTGCAGCCGGCTTGTGGGAGGCAAGAAACAGCGTTCGTGACAGGGGAGGGTTGAATTGGATGATACGAAATTGGGATGGGAGAAAATATAGAAAAATGTGAGAAAAAGTGGATAAAAAAAAAAGTAAATGTCATGCAGCTGTGGTCCTGTGACCAAAGCATTCTAATATATATTTTTCTCTCTGATAAGGCAGTGGATTTGGAATATTAAGTGAAAAAGCATTCCATGTAAAAGTATTCTGTATTTTTGTATGTTGTCAACTAGGGCTGACCCCTATTAGTCGAATAGTCTTGGAGCTTGTATTATTAATCTACATGAGTTTATATGTCTCAACTCCCATACGGGGCTATATTTTGGTATTTTTTTCCTTTGGGGGTGTATAACAATATCTATCAATTTAACAAGTTTTGCAGTAAAATATTTTTATACAAGAATCCATTTAATATATGGGAGACCTTAGAGATGAGGAAAAACATTCTTGTGTTTTGTTCTACCTCCGGTAGGGGTATCTCAACATTTTGGGGGCATTGTCACTAGGCTAAGGGGGATGAGAAGGAAGCTGGCTGCTATCCTGGAGAATCCCTCCCACCCCCTCTACGACGAGCTAGTCAAGATGAGAAGCACGTTCAGCCACAGACTCATACCCCCCCCCCCCGCCCCCCCGACACTCAACTAACCGCCTCGGCCAGTCCTTCATACCAGCGGCCATCAGGCTCCACAACAGTGGGCAGGGACTGCTGCCAGACATCCAACTACAACTACTAGGAACCTAAAAAGGACAATAATACTACCTTATGCACACTGCACCTTATGTGAATACTGTATATTTCAGTTAGTTAGTTAATTAGTTAGTTAGTTAATTATATTGATTTGTTATATTGTTTACACTGCTTGTTTGTACTACCTGTACCTCCCCTCCCCCATGCTGCTATGATGCCTGAATTTCCCCAAGGGGATCAATAAAGGAATATCTTATCTTATGGATACTAGGCGACCGTTACATTTGTGTTGTTTTTATCGTTGATGTTTTTGGAAAGTTTGAAAAAGGGCTAGGTAGCTCCCACTCAGGTTACAGTGTATTTTGTCATTTAATATGATAACCCAGGATTACAGGGAAGCACAGGTTGGTTTAATTGCACAGGTGAACCATATAATTTGTGTGTGTGTGTGGGGGGGGGGTATGAATCCCTAGTGCTTTCCATTCAAAGAGCTGACCTGGAGTCAGCACATAATCAGCTGCTATAGCTCTCCCTGAAGAATGTGTCAGCTGGCCGCCTCTCTGGGACTCATAAACTAATGGAGATTTTAAGCGGCCCAAGTGTTTACTTTGGTGCAGCCAGGCCAAAATCCCTGCTTGTGATAACAGCTAACATCCAGAGCTCTCTTTATTGGAGCTGAGCATTAATTTAGTATCTTGTGTTAAAATAAACAGTTCACACAGGATGTGAAACTGTTGCAAACAGGGCACAGGGCACAGGGCACAGGGCACACCCCCCCCCCCCCCCCCTACTTTACTTTACTTACAATTTGGAACGAGAAGCAAAATACTTTGAAAATTGACAAATTGACTCCCCTCACTACTTTTAACCCTTTCACTGCCGCACTACCAAACGGTTAACCCTTTCACTGCGACAACACACATAAGGTTAACCCTTTCACGGCGACCGTCACTAGTGTGATAGTAAAGGGTTAACCTTCTGTCGTGTGGCAGTGCAAGGGTTAAGGACTATATCGCAGAGTTGT
Source organism: Notolepis coatsorum (assembly GCF_963971535.1). Lineage (NCBI taxonomy): Eukaryota > Metazoa > Chordata > Actinopteri > Aulopiformes > Paralepididae > Notolepis > Notolepis coatsorum. Next base: position 54,815,123 of record NC_140173.1, read on the forward strand.
TTACACACACCTGCAACCGTCACCTAGCCTTTTAACTGTAATCTCTCTGTCCTGCTTCATGTATTGCATACCTTGAAATGTTGTTTGGTTAAATTATTTCCCTTACCTCTGTGATTTTGTCCCCTTTCCCTGTTACACTTCGAGAGGCCCTTTTGTCCTCTCGCTAGGCCGTCATTGTAAATAAGAATTTGTTGTTAATTGCCTGGTTAAATAAAATAAATGTAATTAAATACTGTATGTGCCATATTCATTGGCAAAACACGTCATGAGAACACTGAGTAAATTACCAGATTTATAGAGTAGCTGGATCAAATAAATACTGTGAAATGCTGGTTGATGTTGGAATACAGATGCATATTTAATGTTAAGCATTAAATGTTGTGTTGGGGCTACCCCTTTGGATTATGTAAACATTTACTTAAAATTAGGGATGCTCGATATTGGCTTTTTTACCGATACCGATATTCCGATATTGTCCAACTCTTAATTTCCGATACCGATATCAACCGATATCAACCGATACCGATATATGCAGGGTTTCCCCGTCCAAAAAACTGAATAATTTAAGGTAACTAATAATTTCACTGGATATATATATAACAAATATTGTTATTGTTTTTTTTTGTTTTTAAACCGATACCGATATTTTCCGATATCACATTTCACTGCCGATATCGGCCGATAATATCGGTCGGCCGATAATATCGAACATCCCTACTTAAAATAGATTTTTTCTTATGCCATCATTAAATGACGGAACATCGGTGCATCTCCAAACTATTGTAGCATTGAGACAAGCAGAACACTGTGACACCCCATGTACCCATCACCACCGTACCATGAGACAAGCAGAACACTGTGACACCCCATGTACCCATCACCACCGTACCACGAGCCGCTTCAGATCATGTTCATGGATGAGGATCCACTGAGGATTCTGATTATTGTTTCATGACTCTATCTTACGTGCTTGTGAAGATATCTAGGTGGAAGAACACAGACATCATGGAGGACAGACACACAGAAACATCATGAAACATGTATTGAAGGCTGAGATGGTAGCTAGTAGCTACACACGAGAATCACCATTTGTTCTTCTTTTCATTACTGACGGAACACAGCGCTTCTAACACTAGAGATACACGCGGCATGAGATGAGGAGAGATGAGACGATGGCGATGAGATGATTATCATCCCTGTAGCTGGTGGGTAGCTAAACTGGCTCGCAAAAAGTGTAATTGATTTGTGTTGTTCTCATTATAAATCTCATTATTTAATTTATTTCGTAAATAGACTCGTCATAATATTAATCTAGTCTAAATTTAAATGATTATTCCCCCCTGCCTGGCCACCCCACACACAAGAGTAAAACATTTACAAAGCATTAGGTAAGCAGTGTTCCTGGCTCCAGAAAGCACAGCTAAATCACTTTATTAGATTAGATTAGATTAGATTAGAGTAACATTTATTGTCATTGTACACCCCTCCACCATTTTTATTTTCATAGATCACTATGAACGCATTTCAATGAGCGGATGACTAATTCACCTTCATGTATTTCAAAACACGAAAATGATAGCAGTGAAAAACAGAAGTCAGATAATCATGAGTTTATAATTCCTGGCTGATTATTTTACTTGTTTAAAGCACATAATTGCAAGTTATTAACATTAACACTATGGTCGCCGAAAACGCCTTTGGACGTCTTTCCTAGCCATGCTCATTCTGCCGAAGACGCCGTAACTCGTCTTTGATATCAATATTTCAAAAATCTGTGATCGAAATCATATTTCTCCTCCGGGGACCTGAGATGTACAGCTGAGCTCCACTCAACTCTCTAGCGGTTCAAGAGCGCCATCTGGTGGCCGATCGGCAGATCGCCAACAGGAAGTGACTTGTCAAACAGGAAGTGCTCATCCATATTTCGTCCGGGCACTCGCGATCATTAGCAGGACTCTATCTCAACACACTGGATAATCAATCGCTCGCCCTAACTCAATAAACAACGTTATTTGGACGTATATAGTATTATACAACCTGGAAATGGTTCATCAGGATCAACATCCCATAATCGAAAACTGTCTACTCCACGCTGATCGCTCAACGGCCCGAGGAGACTGGGGTGAGTTTTAGCGTGTATTATTACCGTGTTCGATATAAACTGCTATGATGATCATATGACCCACACTAGATGAATCATCTAACGCTGCCCACAGAATTATAAATGACCCCCCGCCCATCCGGTCAACATCAGATGATAAGTAGTAACTTATAGAACCACCTCCAGTTGACATTTTTTATCTGGCACAGATCGCTATCAAACTGTATTTCATCATCAATATAGTGCATTTGGGGCTATAAATCAAGTTCTGGAGAACGCTGCAGAAAACGATAAAAACATACTTATACTTTAGACCGTATTTTAGTATGAATATGTGAATGAAAAAGTATAACATTGATACACCCTGAACAATACATATAGGACATTGAATGGGCCATAATAATGTCAATTTAGCAATAGAATTTAAAAAGTTATAGCCCTGCAAAGAAGGGGAACTGCTCCATAGACAAATAGAGCTGGCTAGGGATGGTAAATTATGAATTTAACCATGGCGATCAAAGTGTTAACGGGGTTAATATTTCTTAATTTTGTCAGAAACTGTTTTCAGTGTGGAGTTTGGATAAAGTGGGAACGGGATACCAGAAAAACATTTTAATGCAGAGCGGAGGGACTGGAAGACCCATGTTACTGACCAAACACTCTATATCAGTGATGTCTGTCGGAATCTAGAGCTTATTTTAGCATGTAGGCCACTTATTTTAACAAACATGAAAATACCACTTACAGCACCGTTAAGGTTTAGCATTGAAGTGAGCGGGCAACATCCGTATCTCACACTACATCCAATTTGAGTGAATAGGCAAATTGGTTAATACAAGCTAATTTATCCCATTGTGACATCATCAATGGATAAGCAATTCTGAATTTTCCACAGCACCTAAACAACATTGTCAGACAGACAAATCCATTCAGAAACCATGTCCCCTTTAAACTAGTGCTGTCAGACGATTAAAACAATTTAACTAATTAATTACAGGATTTGTAATTAATTTATCTAATTAATCACATTTTAATCGCATAACCATTTTAGGCCTGATATTTTAGATTCTATAATCATATTTCAAATAGCATGTGTGGATGGCAGAATTCAGTACTGTATCTAGTACAAAACCTTCTGTTTAATCATCTTCCCTTTATTCATTAGCTTAGATTTTTCAGGTCTGGTCAATTTTAGCATGGTGTTATTCACAGTAAAAAAATAAATAAAAAAAAGAATTTAATTGATATTCTCATTTAGTTCATTACAATTTACTCAAGCCTAGTAACATACACAGTATTTCTGATACTGGGAATACATTCCCTGAGATCCATAATGTCCATAGAATCAGATACCAAGAACATGCAAATGCACCATTTAAAAAAAGTTTGTAAATGCTTATTCTAAGTTCTTATGGAATGAATGAGATAAAAAAAAAAAAAAATTATAATAAAAATAAAATTAAATACATTTTGAGTTAATTTTCATAACGCGATAATTTGCTGTGTAATTAATTAATATAATTAACACGATAAACTGACAGCCCTACTTTAAACAACCAAATCAATACATGCAAACATATTACATACCACACACCAGTAGGTAACAGTATATTTTGCATAGCAGGGTAGCAGAGAGTAGGTGATTATCAATTTCTATTATAGTGAAAGTGTGGAAAAGATAATTAAATAGAATAAAAGCTGTGTGACAAACAGCTTGTGTGTAAATAATGTGTATCTTTCTTAATGCTTGCCAAGCAAAAGGTATTATAGAAGCGATTGCAACTTATCAGGGGAATTAATTTATGGTACATGCATGAGTGTGTAAATATTTGTCTTTCACAATGCTTGCCAAGGAAAAAGGTATTATAGGAGATTTTGTAACGTTTCCTGGAAACTGATTTCCATGTTGATTTAAGGGATGTGAAGGCGTGGTTATACAAGGCTTCACATTTCAGATGTGGCCTCGTCAATTCTCTTCAATGTTTATGGAAAGAAATTGTAGGATTATGCAGACTTCACGCTACACATCAATTTCAGTGTTTGATGTATTCCCTCACGGAAAAAGGCATATTCATGTCTCATGTGAAAAATATAATGTTTCTTTTCCAAATGGCACCAGACTTGTTTTCGAGAGAAGCGCTGCACTTTCTTAGTTCAAGTTCAAGTTTAGTTTTATGTATCGCGTAGAAAGTACATTACAGTGAAATGCTTGGTTCTGTATGCCGCTCACACTCATCATATTACCACTCATCATTTCTCATTGTATCATAATATGAATGTAATATGAAACTATTATCGCACGGGATCTCAAAGAGCTCACGTCATTACATGCGAGGATATGTGAACGCAAAGTTTCACCCGCGATACTATTCAAATTACACAAGCGAAACAATGGAATCGTGAAGATCCCGCGCGAGGTGTTCCAAAAACACACGTGTATGAAATTCACATGTGCTTTTGTGTAAAGGGTCCGCGGTGGCCAACCTCAACCAGATTTCCTAAACTGATCAAATAACATACACACAGTCCTGTCCCCTCGATACTGGAATCCAAGACCTACCGCGTATAACCTCGGGACCTTGAAGAAGAAATACTGAAGGATTATTTGAATAAGTCGAGGCACTGGGGCCAAAACATCACTCCAGTGAGCATCACTTCCATTAAATCCCCCTCCTTCTGTAACTAAAAGCAAAGCAAACAAAGGCCGACGGGGGCCAGGGAGGCCCCGGTGAGGCGGCGGCGGCCAGTGAGGGATCCTCTCTCCACTGATTTATCTGACAAGGCCCTGACAACTTTCTTGCAGACTCCCAGAGTGTGCCATCTATTAATTGAGCCTGTGTCAGCGCGGGGGAGATTAAGCGTTTGCAGCTGCCCACTGAAACGCCTTCCCCGGGCCCAGCTGTGGGGGCACAAATCACAGATCCTGCGCGGAGTGGCGCCGGGCCGGCACGGGAGTCCACCTCCGCACGAGCGCAGACGTCAGCACTGCTGTCCCGAAACCCTGACTAATTGGTAGATAAAACGGCTCCCAGGAGCGCTGGGGTTTAGGATCAAGACTCTTCTCTGGCATTTCAGAGAGGATGAAGAACAGCCAAATGGAGAGACGGTAGGTTATAAGCGTATTCATCAGATGACACGCCGTGCCACGTTTTGCTCCTGACGGGAAGGCGTCCGCATTGACGTGAGGACGAATCCACCTATGATTCCGACAACTCGCAATGACGTCATGCTAAGCTGCGGCCCGCGGTTTGATCCTGTGTAGCTCGACGGGTAGAGCGTGGCTGCCCGCGGCGAGGGCTTTGATTCCCATCCGAGCCACCGATTCTAGGAATGTATACACTTGCGGCATCGTAAGGTGCTTTGGATTAAAGTGCCCACTGAGCAGCATACAGCGCACCGCCCTGTTTCCCATCGTGGACTCGAACTATAGAGTAAATACTTGGCACACACTGTTTAGAAGACTGACTTCCAAACATGTCTGTGGTTCTCCAAACGATGACATCAACAACCATACGGCAGAAGTTCCCATGGACCCGACCTACTGTATCTAGCAATTACCTTTGCAGCAGCGCTGCCACCGGCACTGGAGGAATATCAGGGAAGAACTTTGTTTGTCTCTTTTACAAAGTAAATACTTTCCGCATTACTCAGACGGACGACATCTAAACAGTTTCTTGTAGCTTCCCCTCGTTTGTTCCCAGGTCCATCATGAGCGGTCTTTCTCTGCCTCGCACATCCATCGCAGTAGAAAAAGAACAAAACAACAAACCCTACGACTGTAGTGAGATATTGTCATTTGAGAGATTGCAAACAGCGGCGGATGGCTTCTTCAGAGGGTGTGCGGGGGAGCTGTGGCGATTGCGTTTGAATTGTCACCGGCCATTACACTGCTGACCTGACTTTAAACGCCATCACGGACTCGGGAGGGAAATAATCACGATCGCACCGCGCCGTCTCTCCTTTTATCATTCCACTTTCCATCTGCGTTCTCTCTTCTGACCAGCTTTCTACCTCCCGGGGGGAGATAACTGTTGCTCAAACTCACCAGGGCCTACACGTCATTACGACACCAACACGCCACTTTAATATGTTTCAAATGTCGGGAGTCTGAGGAATGTTATGATCCCAATACGGGGTCATGAACACAGGGAACCCCTAGGTCTAGAGTAAATACTTAGTGTACCGGTAATATTCAGAGGCCCGATGACTAAACATCTCGTAAACCATCTCGCTGTGCGTTGCCTAGAGGCTCTGTGTGAACCTCTTTGGACTCCCCACATCGTAAGTTAAAGACCCACAGCATCATCCCACTGTCTCGGTGTGGTCCCAGTGTGGTCCCAGTGCTCGACTATAGTGGTCACGGTCCGGCTTCTCCGCGCCAGGCTTCATGTCACAGAGCCAAGGATTAACACAAATGGGGCTTCTGATAATTATACCATCACGATCCCAGGCCTTTCCTGCTGGTCCTTTTAATTAAGTAGATAATCTTCCTCTGGGGAAGAGGAGCCTGAACATACTTACCGGCCATTTCACAAAGGCGGGTTTTTCTTCTTATATCTGCGGAAAATATCTGTATCATTTAAAAAACGATTAGATTTACGCTCTAAACGAAGGAAAAGATTGTATTTGTGTCTAAGCCAGCATTAAAGAGGCTTGGGTTCGACAGGAGCCAACCGTAAACCCATTTTAATTATCATAATGCAGGGGTATGTAAATGAGACTGTCTTTTGTCTGAATCTCAGCGGTGATGGTAGAAGCCACACTGTCACTGGGAGAGATGGGAGTGGAGCTGGGAGGGTAATGGTGGGTCTGCTGTCACTCCCACAGCGGTGAGCGACAGCGAGGAGTCCAATAACAAGGGAGACGCCTGGTCACACCTCTCATCCAGCCGGAAAGACCGAAGGGCCCTGTCCCCCCGCTCAGCCGAGCGCCCATGCAGGACTCATCCGGGCCCCTGCTGAAGACACTTTCTAATTCACATGGAACAGTATAATGACCTCCAGAAAGACAGCACTCCGATAGCGGCTTGTTCACAGCTTGGCCTGGTACCCTTCCGTTTCATACCCACCCATATGTGAGCCCAGTGTTTTCTAAGTACAGAAAAAGAGAGATACAAAAACTATTTTAAACTGTAAACATATTTTGGCAAGAGGCGATAGATTCCCAAGACCAAGCTCCTCACGAAAGAAGGACACACAGTGGCATAGTCTAGATGCTTCCACTGGAATTCAGTTGCTAGGGAACAGTGTGGACCCAATTGTATTTCATGTCATCTATTGCATTAGTTAATATTCACACAGTGCCATGCCTGTGTGAATAATAATAATAATAATAATAATATATTCAATTTGTAGGGGCACTTTATATTTGTAGAACAAATGTCAAGGCGCTACAGTGTAGAAGAACATACAAAATAGTAAGAGAGTAAAAATAACATAAAATAAGAATGGCCAAGACTAGTAAAATAACATCAAATGTGTGGGACTAAAAGCTAGATAAAAATCAACAAAAATGCTCCATTAAAAATAAGTGTTTTGAGGCGCTTTTTAAAAGCATCCACAGTCTGTGGTGCTCTCAGATGATCAGGGAGAGCATTCCACACAGACTGGGAGCGGATGAGCAGAAAGCCCAATCTCCCATGGTGCAGAGTTTGGTCCTCGGGCGCTGGAGCAGGTTTGCCTGGCCGGAGCGGAGGTGTCGTGAGGAGGATTGAGGGGTGATCAATTATTTAAGGTAGATGTGAGTCTCACCACTAGGGGCAGATTGGCTAAGTGTGAGCAGGGGTGTAAAGTACTTGAGTAATTGTACTTTGTTACAATACTTAAGTGAATGATGAATGAATGAATGAGTTAGTGACATTTCCGGTTATAGAGGTGCTTCACATCTAAAGAGGAGGATAATAACTCAGGATGAATTAAGATTTTCCACTCGGCCTGAGCACAAATGTTTGTTTACTTCCAATGCACTGAGAAATAAACTAAACCTATATATCAACGCATTACTTTAAAGTACCATGGACTGCACACAACCTCTGATAAACAGCAGAAAATGATGGCTACTAGCAGATGGAGTCTATTGAAAACATACCAACATTCCTCCGTTTCTGTATCGCAATGCAATGCCAAACAACATAATAATAACTTGGAGCGTTTGGTGGACACTTTTATTATGATGTATGACTCATGTTATTCAGTTAATTTGCAAATCAACGCCGGGCTTAGTTACATTAGAGATCAGAATTTCTCTCTCTCTCTCTCTCTCTCTCTCTCTCTCTCTCTCTCTCTCTCCTCCTCTCTCCTCTCTCTCTCTCTC
>NC_140173.1:54823735-54911235 GCF_963971535.1 Notolepis coatsorum
AGAATGCACACACGCACGCACACACACACACACGCACACACACACACACACACACACACACACACACACACACACACACACACACACACACACACACACACACACACACACACACACACACACACACACACACACACACACACACACACACACACACACACACACACACACACACACACACACACACACACACACACACACACACACACACACACACACACACACACACTTGTAAATTCCCCATTATTTTGTTATGCTGGCTTTTATTATTTCCAGTCAGGCACTTCTTCGGGCAGCCCAGGGGTCCTAGTGTGGTGTTAGGTGCATGTGGTGTGTCTTGCCAGGACGCGTCTATGCCTTCTACAGCGCTGTTCGGTTTCCGGGTTCCTCTGATTGGCCACTAAGCCCACGTGACCCTACGCTAGCACGCCCCCCTTATGGCTGAGAGTAGTGGCAGGCAAAGAGCCTTGCTACTACTAGCCGAGTGATGAATGAAAATGTATCTGTTTCACCTAACAACACTATTGCTCCGTGATCATAGCCATCCATCTCTAAAGCTAACCACTATTTGTAAAAGCCACAACCACGTTACCATATGTAAATAATGTAAATCATATTGTGTATACACCGTTAGAAGCTAACGTAGCTTAGCTTGGTAGCTATTGTTGTGCTAACGCCATACCTAGGGTTGCCACCTTTCACTAATCGAAATAAGGGACACCTTTCCGCGAGCGTGCGCGAAGCGCGCACGGAAATATTTGTGGGCGTTTTTGGGGTGAAAATGGGCGGATTTTGTAACTCTTTTTATTTATTTTTTCTTTATTTCGGTTTTAGGGTTAGGGTTATGTTATTTAATTATTTAGGGGAGCCAGCCCCCCAAACTCCTGAAATGCATAGAAAACAAACAGCACTGTTGTAGCTGAGGTTGTGTTTAACCGTGTGGTATACCTGTGTCACCTCAGCTGCAGTAACCTAGAGGGGAAGAGTGGGATGATACAATTGAAATGAAATGAAATTGAACAGTATGACTTTTATATTGTTGTCTGAACACTATTTATTTAAGTATTTTTGCATTTATGTATTTATGAATTATATTATTTATGTATTTATTAACTGTTAATCCATTATGAATAATTCCGTTTTCCAGATGAGCATAACAACATAAGAGTTTAAATGGGCACACTATTTAATTATATTGATTAATATAAATACATGTTTATTTATTAGACTTTAAAAACTCAACATTAATTAACAATCAACCATATTAGTCAACTGAAATAGCCTAGACTATGCCCACATCAGCAGCCAATATGTAGGCTCCTGGGCCCTCATTCATCAATTTGTGCGTAGAACATGTTCTATTTCCACACGTAAGCACGGAATGTAGAACTAGTGTACGCACAGGGAAGTCGGGATTCATCACACGTGCGTACGCAGGCTCTATGCTCCTCCGTGTTGATGAATCCCACCTTGGCTCTGCGTCGAGGCTCGTGCACACTTTCACGTATTTGCATACCAGAAACGCCCCGATTAACCATATACGGTAATGGAATACACCCATGAAATGTGGAAAAATGGACTAAGCCGAGGGAAGCGTGTCATGAGACAGGCTGACAGACGTGTACACTTACGGTGATGTCGGATATGATATCTATTAACCATTGCTGCCTGGGCAGCGCAAACACTAATAAATACCGCACTGGAATATGACTGCCTTTTCCTGTGTTGTTTGATTAATACCCAGGGATTAAAGTTCTCCTCAATTTTATTCCAAATCGCGATGGATCTCCCGTCAATTTTCTACCTGCTGCATATGATTTCTAGAGGCATACTACAATCTATTTTGATGTCAGTATTGGGTAGCCTATATAAACAATAATAGAGAGCATATACAAGAACAATGAATCTCACTGCATGTATGATGTAGCCTGCCTTTCAATACATGAACTTGAATTCCATCATGTTTGTGTGCGGGACTCACAAGGCTGTTGTCACAATGGGTGGTACCGGTACAGTAATAATTACAGTCCACACAATATCACGATCCATGCCATAGCCTATGTTCTATTAGGACATGATCTGTGACGACAAATGTTCTAGAATGTTTGAAGATATCATACTCTGACAGCATGCCTATGATCAACAAAAACGCGAACTTGAATCCCATCATATACATAGTCTGTCCACTATCTGGTGTCATTGCAATGCGTTTTCTATTCTTTCTTATACAGTAAAAAGGGGGAAGAACACTATATTCATATGACTTGTATTCTGCTTACAGCTTCGAAATTCCACTTGTTTCGTTTAACGTAAAGCCTTTTAAATATAATCAAAACGTTCCCGTGTTTCTGCGGTCTGCGCAAAATAATAACGAGTTGAGCTTTATGATTTATGATGAATTGAAAATGGGGGACCCTGATGTAAACAAGACGAAAGTTGGTCTGCATCCCCAATTAACAATTGTATGTACTGAGCTGTACTGTACTGTACCCATTCTGCAATCTGTTAATAAACTTTTCAATCAATCAATCAATCAAGCTACGCGGAGCGCAGTCAGTCAGTAGCCTACACCCCGTATATTCCGATAACGCTATATAAACCATGCTGCATTCATTCTGAGAGAAGATCTATTATTCCAAATGCTATTTATAGGGTTTTGACCATAATTACACTACTGTTGCTATTTTACAATGAACTATAATGAACTACGGTTCGTACAGAACATGCCAGTGTTATTATGCACGGAAGCTCATTTCCTTGTTGTAATAATATATTCTACCACTGGGCGCCAGGTACGCCTGGTCTGACCTGTGCGTAGATGTAAGCACGGAGTCAAGTTCAAATCGAAATGGATGAATCCCACTCTTTGCTTAGAAATGATCGTACGCACAGGGTAAGCACAGATCTGTGCGTAGAACACGTTGATGAATGAGGGCCCTGGCTGCCAGGGCAGGTAAATAGAAAACTGACATCTAGTTAAAAACACAACCAGATAAATAAGATGTAATATCCCATACTGAATCAATCTCAGGAGATGTTTCAGTCATGAAGAACTGTGAAACCTGTGCTTGGGTCCTTTGAGTTCTTATATTTCGGGAATATTTTTGTTCTCCTGAGGCATGCTGTTCGACGTCAGTCAGTCCACCATGCGCCACAGAATACACACACCTACAATACTTTGCAGTTTGCTTTATCAACATCTCCACTAACGCTATCAAGCCACTCACGTCTGTACTTCTGGAGGCGTTTTCTTTTTTTAGGACGCGCCGGTGGAGTAGTGTCTGCTGTACACAATTTTGCTTGTTTTTGTAGGTCGGCTGGCTAATTTCTCTCACAATACTGGCAACCTTAAAATACGGGACAAAGTGCGTCCCGTATCAGTTCAATACGGAACACGTTTAGTTTCCAATTACGGGACGATTCCGTATTTTAAGGGACGGGTGGCAACCCTAGCCCATACCCCGACACCCAGCTTGTTAGCCAGCATGAATGCCCGATTTTGTATACTATTCTGCCAGGGAACTTATGGACATGACAATAGTAGTAGTTATAAGGTGTTTGATCATTGTGTCGTTGTACATATTGTGTATACACCGTTAGAAGCTAACGATAGCTATGAGCTAACTAACGCTACAAACTCAAACACCCTACAACCACCACTATTGTCGCGTCCACAAGCTCCCCCGGCAGAACACTCACGAGGACAAAGGCACACAAAGAGGAGAGAACCACCCCAAATCGGGCACTCATGCCGGCCAACAAGCGACCTGCGTCTATGCCTTCTACATCGGGCATTCATGCTGGCTAACAAGCTGGGTGTCGGGGTATGGCGTTAGCACAACAATAGCTACCAAGCTAAGCTATGTTAGCTTCTAACGGTGTATACACAATATGTACAACGACACAATGATTTACATTATTACATATGGTAACGTGGTTGTGGCTTTTACAAATAGTGGTTAGCTTTAGAGATGGATGGCTATGATCACGGAGCAATAGTGTTGTTAGGTGAAACAGATACATTTTCATTCATCACTCGGCTAGTAGTAGCAAGGCTCTCTGCCTGCCACTACTCTCAGCCATAAGGGGGGCGTGCTTGATTGATTGATTGATTGAAAAGTTTATTAACAGATTGCAGAATGGGTACAGTACAGTACAGCTCAATACATACAATTGCTAAGAGGATGCAGACCTGAGAAAGACTTTCGTCTTGTTTCCATCAGGGTCCCCCATTTTCAATTCATCATATGACACACATGACATACAGATAGACAGTACTGCTACATCTATACATTTATGACATACCAGATTTTCAAATACAGTACTGTTTGTGATACTAAAAAAATCCAGAAGAAGAGTATATACATTTGACATAGAAACTGTGCATTGGGGGAGGTTGGGTAGGTGGGGTGGGGCTGTACATTGGAGGTGGGGGGGGGGGGGGTTGGGTAGGGGGGGGGACACACTGTACATTGGAATACTGACATACATTTGACATGGAAACTGTACATTGGATGAGGTTGGGTAGGTGGGGTGGGGTTGGGTGGGGCTGTACATTGGAATACTGACAAAGCCATGCTTGGTCTTTATTGTACAACTGGGTTAGGACATTTGTAGGGGCCAGTTTTGAATTGCAGTCTCCCGTAGGTGTTCTTTGAGAGTGTTTTTGAAGGTAGGTAGTGATTTACATTCCTTTACAGCTTTGGGTAGGGCGTTCCACATTGTTGTGGCATAATTGCTAAACGTGTTTAGTCCCTTGTTTGAGCCGAATCTGGGTTTTACATGATTTGTGGAGCTCCCTCTGGTGTTGTGATCGTGGTATTCACTGACCTTTGGGAAGTATTTTGACATGTACATGGGTACCTTGGTCGTGTAGTGTATCTTGTAGACCAGGCCCATTGCAAGTTGCTGTACTCTGTTGTCTACTCTAAGCCATCCTAGGTTGGCAAAGTGTGCAGGGGTGAGGTGGGTTCTAGGAGTCAGGTCAAGCAGTAGTCTGACTAGTTTGTTTTGAGATGTTTGTAATTTGGTTTTTAGTGCCTTTGAGGTGCTTTGGTACCATGAGGTGCAAGCATAGTCGTAGTACCCTTGAATGAGTGCTCCTGCCAGAGTCTTCAGGGTATTCTTGTTTACCAGGGAGGAGATCCGGTACAAGAAACGAGTTCTTTGATTGACTTTTTTTATTACATTGGATGCCATTTTGTCACAGGAAAGATTAGCCTCTAGGATGGAACCCAGGTAGGTAATTTCATCTTTCCTTGTGACAATATTGTCACCCACTGTAACTGAGAAGCCGTCTGTTTTGCTGAGTTTGTTATTTGAACCGAAGAGAATGGACTCTGTTTTGCCCATGTGTAATGATAGTTTGTTGTCGGCGAGCCATATGCAGATTTTGCCTAGTTCCGAGCTGAGGGTTTTTTCAACCTGTAACTTGTTCTTGTCAGAGACCAGCAGGGCTGAGTCGTCCGCAAACGGGAACAAGTTGCAGTCACAAGCTGACGACATGTCATTTGCATAAATTAGGAACAGTAGTGGTCCTAGTATGCTTCCTTGTGGAACACCACAGTTCACTGTGAGGGGGGGGATAGGGTACCGTTTACCTCCACCATCTGTTCTCTCCCCTCCAGGTAGGATTGTATCCAGCTCACTGATAAACTATCAAAACCAATTGCTTTTAGCTTGTCAATCAGAATGGTGTGATTGACAGTGTCGAAGGCCTTTTGTAGGTCTAGCATGACCATGCCGCAGTATTTGCCCGCGTCCACCTCTTGCTTGATGTGGTCGTTCAAATAGAGAAGGCATGTGTCAGTGGAGTGGGATGTTCTGAAGCCAGATTGGAATTCGTAGATTAGATTTTTATCCGTAAGGTACTTTTCGACCTGTTCGTATACTATTTTTTCCATGACTTTCGAGATGGATGTAAGGATAGAAACAGGGCGGTAGTTGCCTGGGTCTAATTTGCTGCCCTTTTTGTGCAGGGGTGTTACTCTCGCTATTTTGAAGTCCTTGGGGACGTGTCCCTGTTTTATGGAGAGGTTTATTATGTGTGTGATGACTGGGGTGATGGCGGCTGCTGAGTCTCTGAGGAATTTGGAGGGGATGTTGTCATGGCCAGTGGCCTTGTTCGGTTGGAGGGCGCTCAGTTTATTGAGTACCTCATCTGTAGTTACCATTTCCAGTTTGAAATCGTCTTTGTGGACGCCTAGGTTCTTGTAGTATGCTACTATGTGTTCTACCCCATACTGCCCTGAGTGGGGTAGTGCTAGCGTAGGGTCACGTGGGCTTAGTGGCCAATCAGAGGAACCCGGAAACCGAACAGCGTTGTAGAAGGCATAGACGCTGCCAGGACATGTTACAATGCTGTCACATCAGGGAGTGTGTTCGTGAAGAATGTAAGTTATCAATAGCCTACAAAATGTAGTGCCTGTGGTTTTATGTTAGATAAATGTAATATGTAGCCTGCATTATGTTTTTGTTAAGATGCTGTGACTTATATATATGATTATAACTTTTGTTTTGCTACTTTGTGTTGTATTTGATTAATGCTGCTACTTGAGCTAATGCCAGCCATTATCATTCTCAATCATTCTCAATCATTTTCATTTATTTATAACTTTTATAAGGATGGAAAATCACCTGTACTGATGCCAGCCTTAATTTGTTTATGAATACCAAGAACTATTATCGGTGTCTGTGTCCACTCTCTGACCGGCGTTGCCGTTCTGTATAAAGTGGTTCCAGCGCAACACATTACAAACATTATATTTCCAATTACACACTGAATTCCACTATGCTGAAAGTACTCGGTCTGTTGTTAAGACTTGGCAAGGATCCCGAACCAACTATTATTTATTGTAGTTACATGAGGCGCATATTAATTTTGGTATGCAATGACATTTCGACATGGAGACAGTGTCACAGAGTGCAATATGTGTGAAATTGTACAGAGATGGAACTGAATTAATAGTTTACAGCTATTAGCTCAAACGGTTATTGCACATGGAACACACTGCCAGTTATCAAAGTTATCGCCTGAAATGCACAAGGAACTTTCTGTTCCCCCCAGACGAAGTTGATACTGTGCAGTGAAATAGAATGGATTATGGATTGGAATGAGCAGTGAACTGACTTTGAACTGCAATATACGGTACTGAACAATGGTGGGACTGAATGGGATGGGAAATGAGAGATATTTCCCTTTGAAGTCTCAATCTGCTGGATAGCACATGCATAGGATAAATCCTTGACATGCAGATGGAAAAGAAAGTGTCTACCCACCCTCCCACCCTTTACCAGCAGAAATGAGGCTGCTATTTCTTTACCTAAACATGTCAAATGTAATGATTGCTTAATGGATTGGTATATGAACAGAAAGAGATCTGCTTAGCCTTTAATACACATTATTCTCATGCTGGTCATTTGTTTGATAATAACTATGTGGGGCCCCCTCTTGGTGATCATGTTCATCGGAGCATTGGGCATGCGTCTCCATTTTTTCCTTTCAGTCTTTCTCTGCTAGTGTTGTTTTTGAAGCATTGCCATCCATTGATACCAGGACATCTTTTTTTCTCTGGCTATCTGCTCCATTAATGACAGAGCAAATAACACATATATTTCATATTTCTTTGTCAACAGGCATAGTTCCTAGTACCTAGAAAAGGCTCATGTATCTCTCAAGGTGGAGATAGACGTGACTTAAATAATCATTGGCCAATTTCAAAACTGTCCGGTCTACCAAAAATCCTGGAATCATTGGTAATTAACCAACTCAAAGCATTTCTGTCAAATCACTGTATTAAGCCCACACCAATCTGGTTTTAGAACAAAACATCTCAGCCATCAATGATCTCAACTTTAGTAGGGAATGATATAGACAAAAGAAAACGTTGAGCTGCCGTATTTGTAGATCTGTCAAAGGCATTTGATTTTGAGTTTCAGAGCTATTTGTCAGAGAGACTTCAGTGTGTGCAAACTGGGAAAGCCCAGTCAAAATTCTTACCCATTACAAAAGGCATCCCGCAAAGGATCAATCCTGGATTCTGTCTTATTTACCATTCATATTAATGAAATACATTTGAGTGGAAGTCAAGTTCATGTTTATGCAGATGACACTATTGTCTATTGTACTGCTGTACAACTACTCTGTAGAACTAGCCATTGTGAACCTGCAACTCCCATTTAATGCTCTGCAAGATGTGCTTAATGGCCTTAAGAACAAAAATGCATGATATTCTCTAAGGCTAGAGATATTGTTTACAATGATTTGCATATATCGACAGTGAATGGGTCTGACCTTGAAAACGTTACAGAATACTATATATATTGGCCTCTGGCTTGATGAGAAATCTTGCCAACACATTGGCTTCTTGCACAGGAACAGAACCAGCTTCCATTTTTTTTTGCATTACCGAAACGTGGCACCGGTGGATCTCACCTGAATCGGTACTCGGTAGTACCGACGTGATTCGGTCGATACCCTTAAAAGTACCGGATTCGGTACCCATCCCTACACCTTATATCACAATGTTGCTAGACTGGAACTGTGGGCCCTATCTGACACGCTCAAATAACTGGCTTATCAGCCTTTTGTTTTAGTTTTATACCCCAGATTATCTTTTAATGTAGATCTTTATTCAACTGTGTTTGTGTCCTCTGTATTCAATGTCTAATTGTCTATTTTAAGTTTTTGACATGTTTTAATATGCCTGTAATGTCGAAACAGCATTGTAAATGAGGTAAACCTCAATGCCTCTTTCGAGAACAACCAACGGTTTGAAATTAAATGAATATGAGTTTGCTTTTCTACAGCGATTCAAACCAAATGTGAGCCTAAATCAAACTCACATTAATACCATGAACGTTTCCCGTCCCATATTCAGGGATTTTCAGCTGGGGGATACCCTTTTGTTTAACAAAAGGAAAAGAATACAAAAATGTATAACATAAGCTTATCTTATGAACGTGTCTAACGGCACCGCAGAGTGCAGGCCAGGGTGCGTACATATTTCACATGGGTGGCCTAGGCAGGAGGGGAACCTCTAATCGTGGTGTTGTTGTTAGTGTCATGCTCTACCCGCTGAGCTACAAAGGACCACAAATATCCCAACTAGGAAAAGCCACGGCCACAAGTTAAGCCTATGATGAACATCACACACTGTATACAATGTTCTATTTCGGAAGCAAAGTCCCCGGATGAGTCTCAGCCTGACTCAGTTGTCGTGGATACAAGAGGGCCAAACAAAAGATGAGAAGTGGTGTCCTTGGTTCAAGTCAGCCTTCTGTTTACCATTGAGCTGCCAGGTCCGATTTACTTCATTTGAAGTTGCCTCTACAGCTGTGTCTGCTGCTGGGCAGGTGGACTGGCACTCCCATATTAATGAGAGGGGGAGCGACATACTGGGACCGGAGCCAGTGAGTGGGCTGGGTGGGGGGGGGTCGAGCCGGGCCTTAGCCTGGAGAGTCTACGCAATCTGCAATTCAAATCAATCAACAGGCCGGGGCAGAGGATCTGCAGGGGCGGTCGGCTTGGCTCTCCGCTGTGCTCAAATCATCTCTCCCTGCTTGGAAATCACTCTCTGTCATCAGGGGCCATAGTCTTCTCGCTGCCATTTCTCCAATCTGCAAGGGGGGGGGGGGGGGGGGGGGGGCGACTAACTAAGTTATCGTCTATGCTTCAAATTATACCATGATATACATTTTAGACCATACCGTCCAGCCCTAGCCCAACGGAACAGTTTACTAAATACAGTTTTGCAACTTTTGAGCAATCATTCACTGTGTGGGAAATGCTTTCGATGGAACCTGATGACTAAGGCTACGTTCACTTTAGATCTGTCAATACGGGGGGAAAGGCACATTTTCCCATTGGGCGTATCGCCTTTTGGCTCCGGCAGTGGTTACCGCATACGGTAGGTTACCGGGAGAGAAAACACAGTGGTGTGAGGCAAGAAAGTTTAACCAGATTCAACGTTTGCCGTAACGCAAGCCCTCCCCGCGCTGCAGTGGCCAGTCACGTAAGCTGGGCATCAGAGTGGAAGATGCCCACAAGAAGTGGATTTTCTTCCTGTTTACCGCCCAGCATTCTAGCTGTGTAGCATTCTAGTGGTGAGCAACTGTGAAGATGGGAGACTGATGAGCTGGGAGCTGTGATGAGCACTCCAGAGCTGTACAAGATCATGGAAGACGCCCCTTGTTTATTATTGTAGCATAACAGATGCACAATCCACACATCAAACAATTCACATTTCTATGACAATATTATCAACATGCTGTGGTCTCCTTGGGTGTATTGAAGGAGATAATCAAGATGCACCAACACGTGTTCATTCTACCAAATCGAATGCTATGAACTCGAGACGGAGACAAGATGGGACTGCAGATATCATTACTTCTTTTAACCTGAATGTCAAGGTTTTGTATGTCCTGCCTAATAATCAATGATGCCATAGACCTAGCTGTGAATGTCTATAGATGTCGTGCCTTGATCTTGTTTTTCATCTCGTCTTTGAAGTATGAGGCTTACAGGAAAGACTGTATATATACTGTAAACCCAACTCAACGGGCACCCAACCTGAGCCTCATAGGGAGCTATTTTCAAATGAATGTACCAAACGTACGGCTGGCATGATGTTGACCATAATACATATCCTTTTAAAACCATGATACATGTCCTTTATAAAACCATGATACATGTCCTTTATAAACTATGATACATGTCCTTTATAAACTATGATACATGTCCTTTATAAACTATGATACATGTCCTTTATAAAACTATGGTATATGTCCTTTTAAAACTATGATGCATGTATTTTATAAACTGTGATACATGTCCTTTATAGACTATGATACATGTCCTTTATAAACCATGATACATGTCCTTTATAAACTATGATACATGTCCTTTATAAACCATGATACATGTCCTTTATAAACCATGATACATGTCATTTTAAAACCATGATACATGTCTTTTATAAACTATGATACATGTCCTTTATAAACCATGATACATGTCCTTTTAAAACCATGATATATGTGCATGTCCAGAGTTAATTATATTGTTATATTGTTTACAACACTGCCTTTTTATTAAATTTTAATTTTTACTTCTCCACTGTACTATAATTATATTACCTGTACCATGTATTCCACTACCTGTACCTCCCCTCCCCCCTCCCCCATGCTGAATTTCCCAGAGGGGATCAATAAAGGAATATATTATCTTGTCTTATCTAATGATACATGTCATTTTCAAAAACATGAAGCTCACAGTATAATCAGATGTGCCTTAATGTTCTACTGAGGAAATGGTTGCATACTTTATATCAAAAGTTAGAATGAGGTGCATAGGCCAGTTATGCATGTGACTTAAGACAGCACTATGAATCTCAGTATAATGTTATCATACCATGTACGGTTTGCAACCATTTCCTTGCTTGAGTCCTACATAGGTGTTTTCCTATAAATAAACATCATGGGCAGAAATAGCTACATTTAGTCAAGTTATACCCACCTTACTGTTAACATGCAACGAGTCTCCTGGCCATTTTCGTTTTCGTTTTTGAGGACTGCATACTTTTTTTGCAAACCAAAGCAACATACTTTATACTTATAGAACATGCATGCGCCTGGTCTCTTTTGAAAGATGACATTCTGAAGTTTCTGATTCCAGAATTCTTTTTTTACTTTTAGTGCTAACGTAATACAGTAACATAGGTCTGAACTTGAGTTGTAAAAAAACTTGTTACTCAAGTTTTTCTGTAGTAGTTAGTAGTAGGGTATGGCTTACAAATCCAGACGGAGCCATAGCCTGAACCCTTATGTAGTACATATCCAAATTTCATAAAGATCCATTCAGAAATGAGTGATTTTGGTAAACTGTGTACAAAGAAAAACTCAGTTTTATCATAGACTTCAATTCATTCGGCTGTTTTGATCTTCCTGTTTTTGTTATTTGTTATTTGTTATTCGTGTAGCCACACTCATTGGCTACAACGATCCACAATCATTTTCGAGATCGGATCTAGATTGACTGAACTACTGCAGCCTGAGTCGGGAGTGGTATTTTGCGCAATACCGTGTGTACTTTGCACAAGCCTCAAATACCGGCATGTAACTCGAGAACCGCTGAACGGATTTTGACGGATTTTGTCGCTGGCGACAAATAAGCCTTCAATTCGATATATATATTGTATTACAAAATATGCACACCTGAGCCACTAGGGGTCGCCAAAGTGCCAATTGCAGAAAATCCTAAAAACGTCCCATATGAGGGACGTTGCAGCTTAATTAATATATATGTACGCAAAATCTACATCATAAGAGACCCTATTTTATTGTATACATATGGCACCCTATTTTACTATATACATATGGCACCCTATTTTACTATATACACATGGCACCCTATTTTACTGTATACATATGACACCATATTTTACTGTATACATATGGCACCCTCTTTTACTGTATACATATGGCACCCTCTTTTACTCTATTTTACTGTATACATATGACACCCTATTTTACTATATACATATGACACCCTATTTTAGTGTATACATATGGCACCCTCTTTTACTGTATACATATGACACCCTATTTTACTGTATACATATGACACCCTATTTTACTGTATACATATGACACCATCATTATACTGTATACATACAGTATATGGTACCAATGCAACAGCAGGTTGGAGGGTTGGTTAAAGTAGCTGAACGATTACTGGTTCGATCTCTATGACTGAGAGCACTCAGTAGTGATGAGGTGCCTCTGAGAAAGGGTGCCTAACCCCCATGTTTGTGTCCTTTTCATTAGATTAGATTAAATGTATTGTCATTACAGAATGAGTACAGAATGCAATGCATTTAAGTTGGCATCTAAACAGAGTGCAAATTAGCAGTAAAGTGCATTGCAGTATACAGTGTAACATGTGAAAATATGTGGAGTATATATGACGACGCTACGGAAAATGGTCCTGCATTTATCCAAAGCGTTTTTACAACGTAGGGTAGGCCTCACATTCACCCATTCGCTCACACATTCACACAGCGGCGGATGCAACCATGCAAGGTGTTGACCTGCTCATCGGGAGCAGTTAGGGGTTAAGTGTCTCGCTCAAGGACACTGGAATCCAACCGGGAACCTTACCAGATGACCCCCCCCTGAGTCACTGCCACGCCAGAGAATAAATATGCTGAACTAATATGTGTGCAGTATTATTATATAGTGGTACAAGTATGAATACAGTATGGTAATAAACCATACTAGCCAGTGGTTTAACTAATAAGAGTAGGTATATATATATACAGTGTGTACAGTGTTATTGTACATTGCTATCATACAGTGTTGTATGGATTGAGTATAGGCAACAGAGTTCAGACGGTACGGAGAGTGTGTGTGTGTGTTCATATAATGACTTTCAATTACGTCAAATACTGTGACAATGCAAAGGGAATTCACCTCCAATGTGGCTGCATCTGTCCTCCAAAAGCCCTTGTTGTTGTACAACATATCCTCCAATATGGCTGCATCTGTCCTCCAAAAGCACTTGTTGTTGTTGTTGTACAACATATCCTCCAATATGGCTGCATCTGTCCTCCAAAATCACTAGTGGTTGTTGTTGTTGTGGTACAACATATCCTCCAATATGGCTGCCTCTGTCCTCCAAAAGCACTTGTTGTACAATATATCCTCCAATGTGGCTGCATCTGTCCTTCGAAAGCACTTGTTGTACAACGTATGCTTGAAGGTAATTAGCAAGGCCTTGTGCAGCCTGTGGCAGGGAGGCATAGAGCCGGGGAGATGATCAGGTATGTGGCAGGGAGCTGAGGAATAGAGCCGGGGAGATGATCAGTATGTGGCAGGGAGCTGAGGAATAGAGCCGGGGAGATGATCAGGTATGTGGCAGGGAGCTGAGGAATAGAGCCGGGGAGATGATCAGGTATGTGGCAGGGAGCTGAGGAATAGAGCCGGGGAGATGATCAGGTATGTGGCAGGGAGCTGAGGAATAGAGCCGGGGAGATGATCAGGTATGTGGCAGGGAGCTGAGGAATAGAGCCGGGGAGATGATCAGGTATGTGGCAGGGAGCTGAGGAATAGAGCCGGGGAGATGATCAGGTATGTGGCAGGGAGCTGAGGAATAGAGCCGGGGAGATGATCAGGTATGTGGCAGGGAGCTGAGGAATAGAGCCGGGGAGATGATCAGGTATGTGGCAGGGAGCTGAGGAATAGAGCCGGGGAGATGATCAGGTATGTGGCAGGGAGCTGAGGAATAGAGCCGGGGAGATGATCAGGTATGTGGCAGGGAGCTGATGAATAGAGCCGGGGAGATGATCAGGTATGTGGCAGGGAGCTGAGGAATAGAGCCGGGGAGATGATCAAATCCAAGTGAGACTCTTTTGTCGTTTCACTAAATGGCAAAACCGGTGCTGTTGCCATGGTTGCAGAGCGGAGTCAAAGACTGAAGGCCAAGCGTGAATCCCTTCATTGATCACTTGGTTATACTTTCATCATCTCGGGCGGGTGAGGTGAATTGCTTCATTGGTTTGGTGGCCTCAGCAACAAGCCAGATTAAAAGGTTCAATAAAATAGCGGTCGGGTGGCGTAGCGGAGATTGCGCTCGTCACCAATGCAAGAGGCTGCGGTCTCGACTCCCGGAGTCAGCAATGCCTGCGGCTTGGGCCGATCGTCATACTAACTCGTTTGGCTGAGTTAGCGGGAGGGAAGTCGTGGGTGGTAATCTGGCGTTGTGGACAGCGACGCCTACAGGTCAGGTCTGGGCGCCTGCTCAGCGAAAGGCAGGAAGTGGTGAAGGCAGCGTTACCTCCCACGCGTTACGCTTCACCAATGAGAGTCCTCGCTGCCAGGTGAAAAGAGAGCCGCTAACGGGGAGTCTAAAAATATTTATCTTCCAAAATAAATACAAATAATGAAAAGAAAACAGACATAATGTAAGTGACAGTTTATTTTATTGCATGGGTTAATACAACCTCTGTACAAGTCAGATGGCTGATGAAAGGCCATTGGAAATGTGGTGCTTTGTTCTGGCAGGTCTGGATGTAGGTTCGAGATTCAGACGAACCGGCTAGTATTTCTGTCGGTCGACTAAGCACATCAAGCGGCAATTAAACAACAGAGTGTTTAATCATTCCAATTCCTCGTACCTTCTATACATCTGAGGAATGTTATTCAGAGCAAAAAGGGCGAACGCAACAAAACGGCATACAACCAAAAGAAAATAAAGAAAAAGCAAGCAACATTCTAACCTATTTATTGTGATATTGGAGTGTATCTGCGACAGGGCTGGAGGGCGGACATAATGAATGGCTTCTCTGAAGTCATTTAGAGCAGATAGAAACTAGTTTAGTTTAATTAGATTTTCTAGAGAGTGGGGGGGGGGGGGGGGGGGGGGGGCACTGTCCCAGTTCTGAAAATGAAGAGCCTCTCTGAAGAGTTGCATTCTAAAGTCAGAGTGCAGCACGATCCTACTTTAAAAAGCATGCCGTCTGTTTGATTGATTGATTGAAAAGTGTATTAACAGATTGCAGAATGGGTACAGTACAGTACAGCTCAATACATACAATTGTTAAGGGGATGCAGACCAGAGAAAGACTTTCGTCTTGTTTACATCAGGGTCCCCCATTTTCAATTCATCATAACATATATGACATACATGACATACAGATATACAGTACTGCTACATCTATACATTTATGACATATCAGATTTGCAAATACAGTACCGCTTGTGATACAAAAAGTGTCCAGAAAAAGAGTGTATATACATTTGACGTAGAAACTGTACATTGGAGGAGGTTGGGTGGATGGGTGGGTGCTGTACATTGGAGGGGGGGGGGGGGTTGGGTAGGGGGGGTGGGGGACACTGTACATTGGAATACTGACAAAGCCATACTTGGTAATTTACTGTACAGCTGGGTTAGGACATTTGTAGGGGCCAGTTTTGAATTGCAGTCTTCCGTAGGTGTTCTTTCAGAGTGTTTTTGAAAGTGGGTAGTGATTCACATTCCTTTACAGCTTTGGGTAGGGCGTTCCACATTGATGTGGCATAATTGCAAAACGTGTTTAGTCCCTTGTTTGAGCCGAATCTGGGTTTAACATGATTTGTGGAGCTCCCTCTGGTGTTGTGATCGTGGTATTCACTGACCTTTGGGAAGTATTTTGACATGTACATGGGTACCTTGGTCGCGTAGTGTATCTTGTAGACCAGGCCCATTGCAAGTTGCTGTACTCTGTCGTCTACTCTAAGCCATCCTAGTTTGTCAAAGTGGGCAGGGGTGAGGTGGGTTCTAGGAGTCAGGTCAAGCAGTAGTCTGACTAGCTTGTTTTGAGATGTTTGTAATTTGTTTGTTAGTGCCTTTGAGGTTGCTTTGGTACCATGAGGTGCAAGTGTAGTCGTAGTACCCTTGAATGAGTGCTCCTGCCAGAGTCTTCAGGGTATTCTTGTTTACCAGGGAGGAGATCCGGTACAAGAATCGAGTTCGTTGGTTGACTTTTTTTATTACATTGGATGCCATTTTGTCACAGGAAAGATTAGCCTCTAGGATGGAACCCAGGTAGGTAATTTCATCTTTCCTTGTGACAATATTGTCACCCACTGTAACCGAGAAGCCGTCGGTCTTGCTGAGTTTGTTATTTGAACCGAAGAGAATGGACTCTGTTTTGACCATGTGTAATGATAGTTTGTTGACGGCGAGCCATATGCAGATTTTGCCTAGTTCCGAGCTGAGGGCTTTTTCAACCTGTAACTTGTTCTTGTCAGAGACCAGCAGGGCTGAGTCGTCCGCAACCGTCTGTATCTTTGAGATGATCCCGTCACTAAAGGGGGGAGAACAGGACATCTCCCATGGCATCGGGACCAACAACTGGGTTAATGTTCTCTTACACGGCTACAGACACGTCAAATGACCGTTTGAAAGAGTAGTTTGTTATCGTTGGCGTCATAAGCAAATCAACTGTAAATGAGGGGGGAAAAGCAGACACTGAATTAGGAGTGCTTTTACTTTGAGATCCGATATGCTAAAAATGAACTGTTATTGGACAAAAGAAGTCAAATGTTTGTCATATTATCCGCGAGTGATTACCGGATCCCCCTGGTGGAGATAATGTCAGCGGATGTACACCAGCGGGGGGGGGGGGGGGCAGGTTGCACCTCCCTCACAGCCTGTAAATAGAGCGGAGAACTGGGAATCACACCAATGCCGTTCTGCTGCCTGTGACCACCTGCAGCGGAGACAATATGTCAACAACTAAGATACTAGATATAATAGTAGGCTAAACGCTCAAAAGCTGCATTTAATGTGTCCACACTAGTGTGCCTCGTAGCCAGTGTCTCACATTTAGTCAAGAAATAAAGGGCCCTGCAACTCCTTCTTAACGCTCCCAAATGAGTGTATTATGAGACCATTGAAAACATGTTTGAATATTCCGCCAGGGATCGAAAACGTTGCCAACAGTCCATGATTTTGGGAGCATTAAGAAGCAAGACTCCATGTTATTTTCTCTAGACTTGGACATCTGTATTTAAGCGGATGTGTGTATGAAATACTACATAGGCTACCAAGCCAGTTGTGGTGACAAAGTGCTGCACTGTAATCACGGAGTGGGGCTTTAAAAGTATGTCACAAGGCTTTGTGTTAGACCTGACAAGAAACTGTCTAACTTTCACCACGAGAAAAAACAACAACCCAGTAATCGCCTCACATTCAGAGAACACTTAGTTGAACTATGTGCCAATCAATGAGCATAATGTCGCCGATGAACAAGGGCCCGGATTCAGCCGCCGGTTTCATTGGATGGAACTAAAGAGGGGACAGGGATGACCCCTGCGGTGACCCTTATCAATGGAGCCGTGCCCGGGGCCCTCCGATTGACCCGGGTGTCAGAGGTTGATCAGCGCAACCCCCGCTTAACCCCCTGGACACATCAGCGCACAGGGACATTTAACATCTTCCAACATCGTGTGTCAAAACACTGACTGGCATCTGGCACGCATTTCTGTTAATAAGACGGGGGTGGGAGATTGAGGGGGCGGTATCCTGGTGTCTCAGCGCATACCATGTACCTGCAGCACGTTGGGTTCTGACCTGAATCATGATCTTTGTCTCGTGTAGCCTCTCTGCCGTCTTTCATGTCACGTAGAGTAGAAATGCCTTCAAATTATCTTTTGAAAGAGTAAGGAAAGATTAGGACGAAGAGCAATTAAATTAAAGAAGGCTTAGTGACTTCCCTTGCCACTCCGGGAAGAATATAAATAAATAAATGGAACACCTAGTGGCTGGAGGCAGGGTGAAAAGGTGTTCCCTTGCATTCAACCATAATCTTCAGTCACTTGCATCCAATAACCAATCCAACAATGTCATTGGTGTATTCATGATCTACTATTAAACACCTGAGTGAATACGCAATTGTGACTGGCTGAAGGTTGTCCATTAGTTTAATAGAACTTGTTAAAAGATAGCAATGAACTAAACGACATTCACTCAAAATGCATGCAGTGTGTAATGCCCCTTGCGTAAAATATATGAAATACGATAAGATAATGTAAGAAAGAAGGTTTTCTGACTAGATAGTCTTATCTTGGATTTGGTCAATGGTAAGATAAACAAAAAAGAGTGCTGCAGTCCAGTTGTACAGAGAGATGCAAAACAGTACTGCTGCTCAACTACGTTTTTAAGGATGAACGTCCAAATATCGTTTGCCTAATGCACAGACAGACACACGAATTAATAATATTGGTTAACAATAGCAATACATAACAATAAATACAATGCTCATAGATACTGGGTAATCATGTCTAAATTATATCAATAAATAGGCCTAATGCAATACAAGTTACTAAGGGGCAAATAGATTCAAAATAGGCATATGATAGTGGGAGAAACAGTAAAGGTGTGGAAATAAGGTATTATTGGTAGATACAACTGGGTGCCTACATTTACAGTAGCATCAGTAATCAGTACACTATGAGATACAAGATACAAGAGATACAAGATACAAGAGTTTTATTTGTCACGGCATACAGGTATACAGTGAAATGCGGGGGGTCTCGCCCGCAACGATGTGCATAGTACAAGTAACAATAATAAGAGTCCAACCAATAGAGCGACATAAAACAGTATAAAAAAGTGCAATAAACAAGTAAACAAAGTAGGCATATCGGTATCTGTACATGAGCTATTTATAGAGCATGGTCGGACATGCTGGGTCCTGTGTCAGTGCAGTACACTGTTAGCTACGGATGAGGCATTGGGTCTTTATGTACACTGCTATACAATGCTAGATTATACGATCTCAAGCTATACTATTCTTAAAGTGACCTTTCCTTCTGTAAAGTGTCCATAGTGTGATCGTGTGCAGCATGCAGATGTGGCTGGAGCTGTGGACAGGCTTTGATCACTAGTTTAAGGGACGTCAGATTGGACATCAAAGTGCCACTTCCATTACAGTGCAGCGCGTCGACCAATCCTATGATCCATTTCAGAGATGGAGACGTCCTCCCATGGATCGCCTGCCACTACGTCTCTCTAGAGTCCATGTTTAACCGTTTATTTGGATCTTTTTCTTTATTCAGTTCACTTGTGTGCCTCTGATGATGGCTCCAACGATTGTTTGCCTCCTGACGATCATTTCCCGGTCCTTGGAAATCACCTTGGAAAGAGATGCTCTTCCTTTTGATCAGCTCAGACAGCAGCACATCTGTCAGAGTTTGTAACATATTTTTAGGTGACTTTTAGGATTAGGACTAATGTGGACTATTGAACGAGATATCTCTCCCATTTCTCTCTCCGTTTTGCACCCACCACCACTCCAACTGGCCTAATATGACATATTCTTGTCATTAATAACGCTAATTGCAAATGCGTGGCCACGGGCGTTCAATTTAGGATTGGACGTCATTCGTACAGTACGTGCCTGAGAACGATTCGGGGCGAGTTAAGAATGCTTCATGAATCCGCGGTCGACTTCTAGTAGTACCTTTCTTAAGGGGACATTTTTCTCATTGGAATGGCTCTGCTAATGAATAGGAAGGAAAGTGAAGTCAGTCATCTTAAGTATGACCTGGACACCTGCCTTTGGGGGAAATAAGAGGGTACCTGCCTTCATTTGGGTTTCAAGTGCGCAAGAGGGAATAATTACATGCACAGACAGGCCTCAAAAGTTTCAGGTTGACTTAGTAGATGCTATACTGGGGTGTTTGGAGTGGAGCTGGGAACGGTCTATGCTGAATGGGGTTTAGCCATATATATAGTTTTAATAATTATTAAAATAATTATTAAAATAATAATAATAATAATAATAATAATAATAATAATAATAATAATAATAATAATAATAATAATAATAATAATAATAATAATAATAATAATAATAATAATAATAACGGTTAACTTGGAATTTGATGAGTCAAGTTAATTTGACTCATATAGCAGACAAATTATAAAGGTTGTATTTTGTGCAACAATTAAAAAAAATGATATCTTGCATATTTTAAGTTTTTCTTTCTTATATTAAAGTATATTTAGTTTTTAAGAATTGTAAAGGATAGGCAAAAATAAGCATGTGCTTCAGCCTATTCCTTTTTTCGGTCATTGAGTTTGGATTTTGTGTGTGAGCTTACTTTGAATATGTACATTTGTGATTTTTCTTTCTTTTTTTCTTTTGAAAGTCCACACAAGTGTGTTTTTGATTGATCTGTAAACAAAGACCGAAAATAAACTATTCATCATCAATTAAAAATGAATGGACTTCATAATTCTAAAAGACCACCTGCTAGATGAGGAAAATCCCCCTTGGGATTCAAACGGATTGCATTTCAAGCTCATGTTTAAATGAAAGGTAAATAAACAAGTTACATCTATAATGGCAAAACCCCATTCAACTGAGATTGCGGTCGGAGTCTGCTCTCTGGTAGCCGGAATGTCATTTGAACATTCGATTCAGGATGTCCGAGTCCAAGGAGCATCGTGACATGTTCATAGTACACTCGTAAAGCATCCATCAGTCAGTGGTGTACAGTAGTCTCTAGGAGGAGGCTTACAGACCATATCCACCTCGCTCTCTGCTCATAAGCTGTGTAAACCCACCAATCATGCTACAGTCATCTCAAACCCCCCTGCCCTCTTTTCTTGATCCTCCCAATACAACTGTTGCTTCCCTCGGACAAACAAAGCAACAGTTGTGACTGGAGGATCAAGAAAAGAGGGCGGGGCTTGAGATTAATTACTTTGATTACCACTGAGAATCGAGGAAAGATGGACGCTCACACTCACAGTACACCCACCTCCCATAGCAGCACACCATTCAATGGTGTGTTGTGAATGTGTTATAACTAGTGCTGTCAATAGATTAAAAAAAATTAACTAATTAATCTCAACATTTTCTGTAATTAATCTAGATTAAAAATCGCATTTTTCTACTTAAAACCGAGGCTTGTAACAGATATTTACTTGAGTAAAATCATGGAATTAATGTAAAATCAACACAAATAAAGTATATTTAGATTCAAATACTATTTTAATAGCTTTCATTGAATACAGTTTCTCTCCTGTGAAATACAAATGTTCAACAAAACCATCAACATTGACTCAGCTAGACCGCTTTCTTATATTATATTGAAAAATGTTCACTCCATAGATTCATCTAGATAAAAAAATGTCAACGCTTTAAAGAATTTAAATTAATCTCCAGAGTTAAAGCATTAATTTTGACGGCTCTAGTTATAACACTTGTTTTCATCCATAGTAATTAGGGGTGTAACAATGCATCGCAATGCATCGATCCTAAGGTGACGATTCAACTGCATCGATTTGAAAATGTTAGAATCGATTATTATTAGCCACATTTGTGTATTCAAAATGTTTTGGGGAATTAACGGATAGAAATCTTAACAAATCGCATCGCATCGAATCGTGGTCAAATGAAGAGATTTCCTGATGCATTGAATCGTTGCCGCCTGAATAATCGTAATGGAATCAAATCGTTGTGGGGTCAAATATTTACACCCCTAATAGTAATGCATTATGAATGTCCAGTTAATGTAAATTCCTGCAGATTATTTATATGCCAGTTAGTCCGTCTGAGTGTAGTGCTGTAACAATACGTACGGGCCTCTCTGTTGCATCGATTGGCGTCGCTATGGTGAGAGAACCGCCGTTCTTGTGAGTAGATATGACTTGCAATAACTAGACCAACCTTGGACATTAACGGAGAGGCCACAAGTAGTATGAGACACATTCTAGCTGGCTGAAGAGGAGCGAGTGTTAAAAGGTATAACAACCGCCATTAGGAATGAATCATGTTTGACACATCTGACCTGTAACCTGTTAAAAGTGTGTCTGTGTTGATCCGGGCTCAGATAAAGTTTGTGTGATTATTCAACCAGCCACAGGCCAGTATGACTCATCATGTCTGACTGTGCATTCTAAAGTGCATTTTTCAGTGTGCTCAGCCCAGAGCACATCAACCAGTGAATTTACATGCACACAGTATTCTGGACAGGGCCTCATATCACGGTTAGTGTCTCATTCAGGATATGCTGTCTATACGGCTCCGGTATACATTAGTGGTTTTTCGCTGGCTTAATTTTAATGCTAGAGCAATAATGATGCGGCCATATGAAACTAGGGATTCCGTTGATATCAATGGCCTTCACATTTCACATATATTTTGAAGGGACAAAATACTGCAATATTTTATATCCAACTCCTAGTACAATTGTAATGTTAGCAACTGCACACCTAGCTCAGATGCAAAAACTAAATCATTATATCAGCCTTTCTTGTCTGTGTGTGTGTGTGTGTGTGTGTGTGTGTGTGTGTGTGTGTGTGTGTGTGTGTGTGTGTGTGTGTGTGTGTGTGTGTGTGTGTGTGTGTGTGTGTCAGATCCTACAAGAATGTGTACATAAAACCGTAGGATATATGGGGGGACAGTGACTCAGGAGGTAGAGCAGTCGTCTGGTAAGAAGGTTTCCGGTTCAATTCCAGCTCCTCCTGGCAGCGTGTGGAAGTGTCCTTGAGCAAGACACTTAACCCCTTAAAGTGCTCACGATGAGGCACCTTGTATGCTTGCCTCCTCCATTGCTGTGTGAATGCGTGAGTGAATGTGTGAATGTGTGAGTGAATGTGTGAATGTGTGAGTGAATGGGTGAATGTGTGAGTGAATGGGTGAATGTGTGAGTGAATGGGTGAATGTGTGAGTGAATGGGTGAATGTGAGGCACAAGTTGTAAAGCGCTTTGGATAAAAGCTGTTATATAAACGCAGTCCATTCAACACGGCTTGCAATATTGCCTCCCAAAATGTAGCACTGCAGCGTAACACGGAATTGTCTGAGCTCCAGCTAACTAACCATGTTAGACAGGCTGAGCAAGGCAATTATATTTAGATGCAAAGTGCTAATATGGGGGAACATACATTGCCTGTATCAATATGTGTTGGGTTCAGAAAGAGAGGGGTGGGGCGAGGCACTGTGAATTATTTACTGGGGGAAATTGTTGTTGTGTTGTTTCCACTGACTGATCAGATTTCAGAAGGCTTAGGAGTCTTAATGTACAGTGTTGAGGAAACCATTAGTGTAGTGTAGCGTATTCCCTGTTGCTCAATTGAAAACACAAGGATGGAAGGGATGGTGAATTTATTTTGGACAGAGACTCTTGAAATTATTCCTGTGCACCAAAGCCAGTTTAGAACCTTGCAATGCTGATAGACCTCATTTGACCTTTTACATTTTTTTTTATTTCATCTTCTTTTTCTTCTTCTCGGTTTTTCTGTGCTGGCAAGTGTAAAATAAAAGCCTTGGTTAGAGGGAACCTTGGTTCAAGTTAGGGTTCATCTTTTGGTCATGGATACACCATGGATAAAACTATTTGATTCCTGGTTACATTTTTAACTGCTGAAAAGCAACCCGCCTAACATTGGACTGAAATCGCTACCTTTTGAGTCACGGGACATAGT
The DNA here is from genome assembly GCF_963971535.1 of Notolepis coatsorum. Taxonomy (NCBI): domain Eukaryota; kingdom Metazoa; phylum Chordata; class Actinopteri; order Aulopiformes; family Paralepididae; genus Notolepis; species Notolepis coatsorum. The sequence continues at coordinate 54,847,715 of NC_140173.1, forward strand.
TCATGCTCTCAAACAACCGCAGGGAAACTCATGGTGTGCTATCTGACATTCTGTTGGCTGCTGTTTTGCGATTTGGGTAAAGCACATTGCTTACAGAAACATGGCATGCTGGTTCTTGTATGCATTTCTCCACTTTGCCATGGGCGCCTGCCTGCCTGCCTGCCTGCCTGCCTGCCTGCCTGCCTGCAGGCCTGCCTGCCTGCCTGCCTGCAGCCTGCCTGCCTGCCTGCCTCTCTCTCAGATGTAACCCAATGTGTGCTCCCGATCCTGGACTGACAAATGGCCTACCGTGACCTCAAAGAGTGAAAGAATCATTTATTTTATAGATTTCCTGCTTTGCCATCAAGCATTACCCTCTTAACCTTAGCCTCTACTTCCTCATTGGCTTAGCTATTGATCGCTTGTCTTCACCCTCTATCCTCCTCTCAGTTGAAGGTGACCCATAACTAATAAACGCCGCTGGAAAAACAGTATGCCGTGCCAAGCATCCTGCCACGCCGAGCGACGTAGTAAAAAAACAAGCCTCTGGCATCCTGTCCTTGCCATGCCATGCACCGTCGTAAAAAAGGGAGCCTGTCGCTTTCTGTCCGCATCCCTCCGTGTTTGTTTATGCTTACCAAGGCACAGCGGCGATTTCCATTATGTTTTCATCGTCCCATTTAATGGCCAATCAAATGTTGATTAAAGGTGCATCATCATTCTACGCTGCAGGACAACAGCACCCTACCGTGACCTATCTGTTTCAGCTGATGGGTGGGTGTACTGGCACCCTACCATGACCTATCTGTTTCAGCTGATGGGTGGGTGTACTGGCACCCTACTATGACATATCTGTTTCAGCTGATGGGTGGGTGTACTGGCACCCTACCAGTCCATGACCTATCTGTTTCAGCTGATAGCTGGGTATACTGGCACCCTACTATGACATATCTGTTTCAGCTGATGGGTGGGTGTACTGGCACCCTACCATGACCTATCTGTTTCAGCTGATAGATGGGTATACTGGCACCCTACTGTGACCTATCTGTTTCAGCTGATTGGTATACTGGCACCCTACCATGACCTATCTGTGTCAGCTGATGGGTGGGTGGGTATACTAAGTGTCACAGCTGATATATTGGTATACTAAGTGTCACAGCTGATACATTGGTATACTAACATGTTAAGCTGTAGCCCTATTTTCTGAAATTTTGCCTAAAGGTACATGCCTAAGTAAATGGAAGATTGCTCCACTTCTACAAGGTCAATTTGCATGTATTTGTATGTATGTATTCCCAGTGTCAGAAATATTGTGTCTGTTACTAGGCTTGAGTAAATTGTAATGAAAAAAAGGAGAATATAAATGATGATATTTTTTTGCATCTGTGCCGGTGAATAAACACTATGTTACAATTGTGCACAAACCGAACTCGCTCACTGAGCTCATTCAGCACCTTCTTGAGATCAAGTGTACAAAAAATCTAAGCAAATGAATAAAGGGAAGATGATTAAACAGAAGGATTTGTAGATACAGTAATAAATGATAATCGATTTTAATTATAAATTCATATTTGACCTTGAACTTGACCTTATTATGGCCAAATCATACATCTATGGATAGGGGAAATGCTCCTCTTTCCAATGGCAGGGTTAAATCTGGATTTAGTAATTTCCTCACGGTTTTACGATAAAAGAGATATAATTAGCATTGTTTTGATAAATTCTTATTTTCGGTAAATCTTACAAAACATCGGTAAAAATGAAAATATACACTTTGACTGCTGTTTTGATAGGGTTATGGTCTTTACTCTTGGCTAAAAAAAAGTTATAATAAAAAACAACCTCTTAACATCCAAGGGCCCACATGTGGGCTCTCATGAGGACGATTCGTGACACACCACTTTGCTGACCTCTAGCGGCTCGGGTGTGCATTTCTTTTAATACAATATATAGATAGAATTATAGCCCTATTTGTTGCCTGTCAATTGCCCTTTCAGGTGACAGAATCCGTTCAGCCGTTCTCGAGTTACATGCCGATATGTGAGGCGTGCGCCAAAGTACACATTACCACCCCCGACCTCTGGGGGCTCTAGCTCCGTCAATCATTTGGCGATCTCGAAAATATTTGGACAGGGTTGTAGCCAATGAGTGTGGCTTTCCAATGATACCCCATGATATGATAATTGGGGATGTAATACGGTCTCTATGGATCGATTTATGATAAAGAAAAGCAGGGTCCCCCAATTGGGGGACCTTACGGCTTAACAGGCTAAGTGTTACCATTTATTTAAATTGCTATTGTAATACTACTATGTAATTTGCTGCCCATCTTTATGCTGCTGTGATGGTGCAATTGCCCCATGGGGATATAATAAATGTAGTAATCGAATCGAATCTAAAACAAGGCAAGTACATGAGCATAATATTCCATATACCTACCCTTGACTATTAGTACTACTGCCGCAGTACTACAGCAACCACAGGTCTACTGCTGTCCCTGTCAAAGATGGCTGCTGCGCCGGGAAAGAAACAGAAAGCTCTAACAAACGGCTATTTAGGTCAGGTTAAGGGACTTCACAGATAATAGCATTGTCCGTGGTGCTTAGTGTAGAGGGCCTGGGGACGGCATGGGTAGGTTAAAGTGTGTTAGTGGACTCATTTCCCTCTCTATCTCTCTTTGTTTCCTGAGAGGCTGCCGGTGAGGATGAAGGGGGAACATCTGTTTCTAAGAGTTCCTCCATTATCCACCAATAGGAAGGGTGCCGCACCTGAGCAAACAAAAGAGTCTCACACTGCCTCCATTAAGCTATGTTCAAGATAATCTTGGCAGTGCCCCAAAAGAGATGGAGAGAGCGAGAGAGAGAGAGAGAGAGAGAGAGAGAGAGAGAGAGAGAGAGAGAGAGAGAGAGAGAGAGAGAGAGAGAGAGAGAGAGAGCGAGAGCGAGAGAGAGAGAGAGAGAGCGAGAGCGAGAGAGACAAATAGGAGAGAATAAAAGAGGGGATAGGGGGGAAAGAGAGAGAGAGTGAGCAGGGAGGGCAAGGAGGGAGAGAGCGGGAGAGTGGGGAGAGAGAGAAAGAGAGAGAGAGAAAGAAAGATTGATAAATGGAGCGAGAAAGGCATATATGGAGATAGAGAACGGGGATGAAGAGTGAGAGAGAGAGAGAGAGAGAGAGAGAGAGAGAGAGAGAGAGAGAGAGAGAGAGAGAGAGAGAGAGAGAGAGAGAGAGAGAGAGAAGCTATTAGAAGAGAACCACACTCTTTTCATTCTGCCACTCAGTCCTCTGCTTTCATTCCAACATGCCTCTCCAGTAAAACTAACAATGACCAGTAGGTACAAGGAACCTTCATTCAAACACCATTCAAACGCGTTTCCTCTCAAGCCTTCCTCCTCAATGAGCGTAGTAAGAGAGAACTGGCCGGTGGTGTTGTTTTGTAAAACTGTACCGAACCCTGTTCTTTCAAAATGAGCACTTGCTTCCACACACAGGCAGGACAGTCCTTTCCAGGCTAATGGTGTTTTGCATAATGCAGTTATTAGGCTGAAAGCATGAAGCCACTCGGTCCAGCGTTGTGAAGCGCAGGGGAAAACGAGGGGGACCGCGTAGGACCGCTCGGAGAGGGAGCACATTTCTCCAGACTCCAGAGTGCATCTCTACTGACTAGGGGTGTAAAGGTACACGTATCCGTACCGAACCGTTTCAGTGTGTACCGTACCGTACCGAACGGCTGTGTAGTGTACCGAACTAATACAAAAGTATGTTAACCACTAACGACCGCCCACCGGGGGCTGTTTTTTTCACAATCTAATATAATAATTTCAATATAGAATATTCGTTGACAGCCCTACAAGTACAATTAGTTACTGCACACTACATCACCCCTGAGTGGAACATGGAAAGCCAAACTTTTCCCCACTGTACCGAAAACCCTTGACTTCAAAACCGAGGTACAGTATGTACCATACCGTGTTTTTTGTGTACCGTTACACCCCTACTACTGACTGGCTGAATGAGAGCGGAATGCCACTGCAATGTGGTTACGCAATTACCCACAATAGACATGGCAAACAAATGAATGACCGCTTTACATCAACTAGTTTGTTTGCAAACCAAAGCGGCTCGGCCAGTCAAAGCCGTGTGGTTTACCAGCCAACCACTGTGAGGTTTAGCATCAAATAGCTAGAGAGTCTTAAAGGCTAAGCTACGCAAACATTTTTGCCAATGAAAATGGACAATTATGCCAACAGCTATGACTAACAATATTCGTCCACAATACATATTTCCTTAAAAGGATGGCTTCTGTTGGGCCCTATGCTGTCTGGCATGATGTTGACTAGTACTGCAGGCCATAATTCCACTGATCGCTTTATTTGGGAAAAGGATATCATTGTTTTTGAAGGCTAAAACACTTGCCACATTGGATTGTAGTGGAGCCTGGTGAGAGGATGCAGCATAGTGCTATGTTTCTCAAATACTGAAGCCATCACTGACATCATGACCTGTACTGGTAAACATCATGCCAGTGTTTAACTAGAGGATGAGTTCAAGATATGTCAACAGGTCCTTTAAGGCAGGGGTTCCCAAACTTTTCAGGCCGGGCCCCAGAAAATAAGGCGTCAGAGAGCCGCGGCCCAATGCACATCGTCTGGCTTTTTTTTTTTTTTTTTTTGTCAGGCGATCGATTTTTTAAGCCAAATATCACTTCAATCCTATTAAGTTAGTTCAAGTTAGTTATTAATTTATATGTGCTATTTATGAGAGGGCTAACTTGTTGCAAAATAATAATGATAATAATAATAGCCTCATTAAAATACTATTGTTGCTTCGGTTGTTTTCAGCGTTTTATGTGCATAATCTGTTATTTAGTTTGAAATGTTCGTTGAAATAAGTAGATTTTTCGTTTTTGTTTATTTATTAAGTTAATATAAAACCATATAGTCACATTTTAGAATACAATAGAATAGAATTTTAGAATACAACTAGAAACACTGTCCTGGCCTGCTTCTAAGTTCAGTGGCCTGACAAAAAAAAATTAAATAAAAAAATAAAAGAAAAAATAAAAAAGTTTTTTTTTTGTTTTTTTTTATTATTATTATTTTTTTTTTTTAATCATCTCGCGGCCCATCCGTGGCTGCTCGCGGCCCACCTTTGGGTCGCGACCCCGACTTTGGGAACCACTGCTTTAAGGTAGTGATACATAGGGTAACATTGCATAGGGCCAGGGCCGCCTCAGGGGGTGTGCGAGCAGTGCGGTCGCACAGGGCCTCGCGGGAAGGGGGGCCTCGCAAAAAAAAAATAAAAAAAAAATAAATTTTTTTTTTTTTATTTTTTTTTTATTTTTATTTTTTTATTTTTTTTTATTTTTTTTGCGAGGCCCCCCTTCCCGCGAGGCCCTTTTTCATCACAGACCTAAAATCTAGTTTTGCTTATATGCTTATATATTTCACATTAGACACGTTTGTAGAATGTGTCTGACTTGTTCCTGCCTCTGCGGCTCTGCAGACTGCAGTGTTCCGGTTTCTGCGGCTTTGCTGCTCTACAGATTTTAGGATAGTGTTTCCGGGCTCTTCTCGGACACACGAGGTACAGGGATGATCTAATTCAGCGCTATTCAGAGGAGCGAGGCGAGTGGATGTCTTTTCAAAAGAAGGAGAAGAGAACTTGTGAGCAGATAAATCTGTTAGGCAGCAATACGCCGAAAGGTGTCCAGTCTGCCGGAAAGTACTCGAAGAAGAAGAAGAAGAAATTACACCGTGGGCCAAGAAAGTCTCCTTCCAACTTTACCATTGGCGCCGCGTTGATACTGCGTTATGGTGAGTCAACCTATGATTATATTCCCGCCGTGGACCTGACCTATCTCTCTTTCTCTCTCTCTGGAGCCAAACTGGTCGACTAGCTAATATAGTACTACTAGTAGCTAACGGTGTGTGCCTGGTGAGAGCACCTGGCTGTATGTAGCCGCATAGCTTAACGCAGAAGCAAGCTATGCGGCTACATACAGCCAGGTGCCTGATTGAGCTAACTGTTAGCCAGTTAGCTGTTTAGCGTCAGCTGGGAACGTTCGTTTGATGCTATCAGTTAGCCTTGAGAATAGCAGGCCCTGGCACTCTGACTACGACATCATCTTTGACAGAAGATGTAGTCGGGCCTGCACCATGACAAGGCTCTGGCCATAGCTTATTTGTCCCGACAGCGAGAGGCCTTTCGTCAACGTGGAGACCTGTGTTGCGGCCTTTCGCCCTGCGTTCCTTTTGTGCAGGTAAGATTAATGAAAATGTCATGACATTACCCCACTCTTCCTTCCTTCCCCTCCCGAATGTTTTGTTAATAACGATGTTTTTTTCCAGGCAAAACATATGCTACTTCACAACATTTGGAGATACGACATGTGCTGTGTGTGAATGGTCGTTTGTGTAGCTTGGGTAGCGTTGGGCCGTTGGCCAAAGCTGTGTGTGGCCTGGTGTCACAGTACCTGGCTAGCCTATTTAGCTGATGTCGGCCATTGGCTCCTTGCTGCTTTGGTTTCTCTGGTATAGACCCTCTTCTTGTTGGATTTAAGTGTTGATCTTTGTCCTTTTGGATCTCTCATACATGCTCTAGTCTCTCTCTAACACACACACACATGACAAACACACATGTTCTCTCTCTCTCTCTCTCTCTCTTTCTAACACACACAGTCTGCCTATGGCGGCATTTCTCGATGGCTAGGCTGTGCTCAAGGATCTTCAGTCACAGTGCTCAGGTATTCTGCCACTGTGTACTCTCTGTTTAGGGCCAAATAGCATTTCAATTTCTTTCCAATGTGTGTCTTTCTCTCTCTCTCTCTCTCTCTCTCTCTCTCTCTCTCTCTTGGATTTAAGTGTTGATCTTTGTCCTTTTGAATCTCTCATACATGCTCTAGTCTCTCTCTAACACACACACACATGACAAACACACATGTTCTCTCTCTATCTCTCTCTCTTTCTAACACACACAGTCTGCCTATGGCGGCCTTTCTCGATGGCTAGGCTGTGCTCAAGGATCTTCAGTCACAGTGCTCAGGTATTCTGCCACTGTGTACTCTCTGTTTAGGGCCAAATAGCATTTCAATTTCTTTCCAATGTGTCTCTCTCTCTCTCTCTCTCTCTGTACACTGTATATTGACTGTAGAACGGGAGCTCTCTCTCGCTCTCTCTTTTGCTATATGTTGACTGTATCATGCCCCGCCTCGGGCAGCGCTATTATTTAAGAATATGTTGACTGTATAAAAAAAAAAATATATATATATATATTTTTTTTTTTTAACCTTTGGGGGGGGGGGGGGGGGGGGGGCTCGCGTTAAATCTCGCACAGGGCCTCGCATTTCTCCCAGGCGGCCCTGCATAGGGCAACTTTACATAGGGCAACATTACATAGGGTAGCTTTACATAGGGCAACATTGATAGTTTGGGGGCGTAATTGGCAAAGGCTGCATCTCCAATCTTCTTTTGGCTGTGGTTTGGAACTTTCAGTAAGCTAGCAGTGGATGATCGCAGTGTTCGAACCCACGATGGTCTAGTAATATTTTACCCGATAATTACTTTATTATTGCTTAACGAAAAATTCCTATGTACTGTTTTGACACCAAGAGAAGCCCTGGAGTAGGGCTGGGCGATAAAACGATAACGATAACTATCGCGATAAATTATTTCCTCGAAATAAACATGAAATGTGGTCGCAAAGTTTCAATATATCGATTTTCCAAGCTTGGATATGAGCACACGCACTAACAACCAATCAGTGAAGGAGATGGCCGAGAGCGAAGGAGACCCGCGCTGCACCTCTGGGTAGTAAACAAGGCTGGCTAGGATCATTAGCTTACACGGCGCTATTTTATAGTTTACGTGCCGTGTGTGTGTGTGGCGTGAATTCTGACGCCACGGTTATAGTAGTGTGGGGTATACGGTGGACGTCGTTGCAATGTATTGGGGCGGAACAGAGTATTTTAGGGATATTTAGTACATTGGAAACATGGCTGGCTAGGATAATTAGCTTGCACGCCGCTATTTTATAGTTTGGCTGGCTAGGATAATTAGCTTGCACGGCGCTATTTTATAGTTTACGTGCCGAGGGGGTGTGTGGCGTGAATTCTGACGCCACGGTTATAGTAGTGTGGGGTATACGGTGGACGTCGTTGCAATGTATTGGGGCGGAACAGAGTATTTTAGGGATATTTAGTACATTGGAAACATGGCTGGCTAGGATAATTAGCTTGCACGGCGCATTTTTATAGTTTGGCTGGCTAGGTTAATTAGCTTGCACGGCGCTATTTTATAGTTTACGTGCCGAGTGTGTGTGTGGCGTGAATTCTGATGCCACGGTTATAGTAGTGTGGGGTATACGGTGGACGTCGTTGCAATGTATTGGGGCGGAACAGAGTATTTTAGGGATATTTAGTACATTGTCATGGGATACACTGCTTACTCTGGCTAACTGCTAACGTGCGCGGACTGATGACGACATCAACTCGAGACATTCGCAGCAGCAAAACAAGTCTATTAATAGCCTGTCCATCGGCGCCGGGCATAAGAAGTTAATTAAACTTGACAGACACTATATCGACGATAATTATCGATATAGAGTTATATGAAAATAATTTTATAATTTTATCGCGATAACATTTTTGGCCATATCGCCCAGCTCTACCCTGGAGGCCACACCCCTCAGTACAGGCCAACATTACATACGGTAACTGTAAATAGGGCAACTTTCTGGGCAACTCTGACAGCCCAGACCGCAACATAGTTGCCTCTGGATTGTTTCTTCATTGACGTAGGGATATGCAGTGTTGGGGAGTAACTGAATTACATGTAGTCCAATTAACACTTTAATCGCGAAGGGCGCCTTAACTCGTCATTCCCCGCCATGCTAATTCTGCCAATGACGCCGTAACACGTCATTGAGATCAATATTTCAAAAATCTGGGATAGCAATCATATTTCTCCCGCGGAGACTTGAGATCTACTGTTGATCCCCTATCAACTCTCCAACGGTTCAAGAGCGCCATCTGGTGGCCGATCGGCGGATCGCCCAAACTGGAAACGGAAACTGGTGCTCATCCAAATTCGGTCCGATCACTCGCTATAGGTCCCGAGACTCAAGCTCGACACAATGGATAGCGATCCGTTACCAATAACGCGATAAACAACATGAATTGGACGTATATACTATTATACAACCTGGAGATGGATCGCATATTTCAACATCCCATAATAGGAATATTTTTGCTCCACGCTCATCGCCCAACGGCCCGAGGAGACTGTGGTAAGTTTCAGAGTTTATTTTTACCGTGTTCGATACAAACTGCTCTAATGATCATATCACCCACATTACATGAATCATCTAACGTTGGCCACAGAATTATAAACGACCCCCCCCCCCCCCATCCGGTCAACATCAGATGATAAGTAGTAACTTCTAGAAGCACGTCCATTTGAAATTTTTTATCCGGCGCCGATCGCTATCAAACTGTATTTGATCATCAATATAATGCATTTAGGGCTATAAATCACGTTCTGCAGAATGCTGCAGAAAACGATAAAAACATATTTATACTTTAGACCGTATTTTAGTATGAATATGTCAATGAAAAAGTATAACGTTCCTACATCCTGAACGATAGATAATTGACGTTGAATGGGCCATAGTAATGTCAATTTAGCAATACAATTTAAAAAGTTATAGCCCTGCAAAGAAGGGGAACTTCTCCATAGACAAATAGAGCTGGCAGAGGATGGTATAATGATGTACGTAAGCGTGGCAAAGAAAGTGTTAATTAACTACAATTTGCAGTAGTTGATTGGTGGTTTAACTACATTAAAGTCTCAGTAGCTCAACGACACCCTCACACACACACACACACACACACACACACACACACACACACACACACACACACACACACACACACACACACACACACACACACACACACACACACACACACACACACACACACACACACACACACACACACACACACACACACACACACACACACACACACACACACACACACACACACACACACACACACACTTTACTCTGTGTCAGTTCAGGTGTTGCTCCATGTAAATATTGGAGATTCCAGACTCAGATTGTGATCATTTTCCGCCATGTCATTTGGACGTTATTGAACTACTTATTCAAATTAGTTTTAGTTTGACAGGCCTGTTGCAGGTAGGGTGACCAGATGCAAAAAGTCCAAAAGCAGGACAACAGTAAGATTTTGGTGGGACAAAGTGGGACAGATAGATAATGTAAATTTTTGTATTAGAATAACATGGTCTTCACCGAGACCAATGTTTTTTTTTTGCTTCAAAAAGAGGGACATCCTCTCAATATGTGGGACGTTCGGTCAAATGGTGGGACAGTACAACCAAAAGGGGGACACCTGGTCACCCTAGTTGCAGGGAGTGTTCCCCATCTACCCCAAATACTTGGTCTAGTAGTGTATCAGCACCCTCACACTATGTGATCTAGTGGATCAGAACTGTCACACTATGTGATCTAGTGGATCAGAACCGTCACACTATGTGATCTAGTGGATCAGCATCCTCACAATATGTGATCTAGTGGATCAGACCCCTCACACTATGTGATCTAGTGGATCAGAACTCTGGGATCGAATCCAGCTGTCAGCGGTGCCTCCGGCTTGGTCAGTCGTCCTTACTAACACGATTGGCAGTGTTAGCGGGTGGGAAGCCGGTGGGGTATGTATCCTGGTCGTTGTAAACAGCAACTCCTACTGGTCGGTCGGGGCGCCTGCTCAGCAAGGAAGGGATCTGGGGGAGGTAGTGTGATCCTACCACGCGTTACACTCCCCCAGTGAGAGTCCTCACTGTCAGGTGAAAAGAAGCGGGCGGCTGACTCCACATGTATCGGAGGAAGCATGTGATAGTCTTCAACCCTCCCTAGGCCGGCAAGTGGGGGGAAAATGCATGCAACGACCAGGAAGGGAATTGGCATAATGACTAAAATTGGGGATGGTAGAAAAATACGGAAAAATAGGGGGGGGGGGGGTGAATAGATTAAAAATAAAATAATAAAATGTGATGTGATTTTATGTTGAGTAAAACTATAATCGACTCAACCTCTTCCACCCGACGGGACCGTTACCAGTCCCGGAATGACATCTGGTCATAAATCAATATTTGTCAGACTGTTTTTTTTCAAACATATTCAAGTATATACATCATAAACATGTCACTACAGCATGTAGAATGTATATTATCATCAATACGTTAGTTTAGTAATAGGTTAAAAGTGTTATTAGATAGATTTTATTTTTCGATTTGGTCAAGTCTATTTCGCGAGGGTGACCATTTTGGATATTTTGAACCATGGAAATTGTAGTTTTTTTGTGGCCATTTTGTAGCAGACTTCCACAGGTCTGGTTCTGCGTTGGAATTTTGGAGAACTACACTTCCTGTAAGGTTATATGGGGTTCAAGGTTCAGAGTTCTGTATGAATTATTTCAATAACTGTTATTATTCGGGATAATAAGCCACACAAGGTAAAGTTTTTGACAAATACAGAAAGGCAGTTAGTTTATCTTCCCTATTGTTAACATGTAGGAACAATTAGATCTGAAATTAGTTTCAAAACGGTTGCACTGTGGGGAAAATAAAAAAGTACAGTAGATTACAATATATTTCATTATCTGTTCTTATGCATGCCTGGTGATACTAAATCCAAATTGAACTTGGGCATTTGAAAGATAATATATGTATATATATATATATATATAAATGTGCGAATTGGCTATAATAAGGTAATTTATAAACCTCCTATTCTATATTCTATAATAATATTTCAAATTGCATTGGTCCGGATGGGAGAATTCAGTACTGTATCTACAGAACCTTCTGTTTAATCATCTTCCCTTTATTCATTTCCTTAGATTTTTTGTATACATGATCTCAAGAAGGTACTGAACGAGATCAGTGTTTGGTCATTATTAGCATGGTGTTATTCACTGTCAAAGATGCAAAGAAACATCATAATTCATATTCTCCTTTGTTTCATCACAATTTAAGCAAGCCTAGTAATAGACACAATATTTCTGACACTGTGAATACATTACCTGAGGTCCATAGATGTCCCTAGATACCAAGAATATGCAAATGGACCTTGTAGAAGTGGAGCTATATTCCATTTACATAGGTATATTTTAGGCGGATTTTCAGAAAATATTCCACGGGTGGAAGAGGTTAAGCTTGATGTTTTTTAAATGTAATTTTAAAGATGTTTAAACGAATCATGATCTATGCTAAAAGGCTGGGAATCACACAGTGAATGGTTGCCGTGGTAACTAAGGCCACAGGTGGTGCATGTGTAGAAGCTGGTCTAAGTTTTTCTATCACAAAAGTGTCCTTTTTGAAAGAAAAACAATGACATGTACAACAGATGCTTAAGATATGGATGACTCCTCATTCAAAGAAATAAAGGTCAGGTATTGTTAGTGTCATTAGAGCCCGTTATCAAGATGGCAGCAGAGTGAACCCAGTCAGACTGTGTTGGACCCACATACAAAGTCTCTGTTGTTAGTCCCCGTTATCAAAATGGCGGCAGAGTGAACCCAGTCAGACTGTGTTAGACCCACCTACAAAGTCTCTGTTGTTAGTCCCCGTTATCAAGATGGTGGCAGAGTGAACCCACTCAGACTGTGTTAGACCCACCTACAAAGTCTCTGTTGTTAGTCCCCGTTATCAAAATGGCGGCAGAGTGAACCCACTCAGACTGCGTTAGACCCACCTACAAAGTCTCTGTTGTTAGTCCCCGTTATCAAGATGGCAGCAGAGTGAACTCACTCAGACTGCGTTAGACTCACCTACAAAGTCTCTGTTGTTAGTCCCCGTTATCAAGATGGCAGCAGAGTGAACCCACTCAGACTGCGTTAGACCCACCTACAAAGTCTCTGTTGTTAGTCCCCGTTATCAAGATGGCAGCAGAGTGAACCCACTCAGACTGCGTTAGACCCACCTACAAAGTCTCTGTTGTTAGTCCCCGTTATCAAGATGGTGGCAGAGTGAACCCACTCAGACTGTGTTAGACCCACCTACAAAGTCTCTGTTGTTAGTCCCCGTTATCAAGATGGCAGCAGAGTGAACCCACTCAGACTGCGTTAGACCCACCTACAAAGTCTCTGTTGTTAGTCCCCGTTATCAAGATGGCAGCAGAGTGAACCCACTCAGACTGCGTTAGACCCACCTACAAAGTCTCTGTTGTTAGTCCCCGTTATCAAGATGGTGGCAGAGTGAACCCACTCAGACTGTGTTAGACCCACCTACAAAGTCTCTGTTGTTAGTCCCCGTTATCAAAATGGCGGCAGAGTGAACCCACTCAGACTGTTTTAGGCCATGTCCAGACTAAAATTATTTCGATCGTATCAGGCAAAGTATTTGATCGTTTGCACCTTTCAGCCACACGGAACTGCGTTCTGGCAGCCTGAAGACGCTACTTTCTGATACCAGCTTTCAGAGTGTGCAATTCTGAAGACCCCCCCCCCATTGCGTCACCATCTTTACAAGCGAAACACGTCTTCTCCTGAACCGATGACGCAATAGCCCACCTCTCCCTTACCCCGCGTGTGAAAACATCACAACAACAATGGCATGTACAGAGTAGTTGCATTCGTGTTACAGAAGCTATTGAGCTTGATCAGGCTTTTACAGCTTTACATATGGTGTGCTCTCTCTATCTGTCTGAAGCGGAGCGGGGCTCTGCTGTGCTTACACACACTCCCGACCGAGGCGCACACACATGCTATTGAGCTTGATCGGGAGGCTACTGTGATGCAATACACGATAGAGATTAGCGTCACATAGCTGGCCTTTTTCTGAAAACCCAAGCACATATTGTTCCATAGCATACGCCTTCAGTTGATCATGACAAATCCTCTCTTACCTTGACGATTAAAAAGCCTCCATAATTTAGTAAATAAAGCTGTAGCCAGCCAGCTAGCATTAATGCTATTCAAAATACTATCCACATTAGCTAAATAGCTAACCAACTAAATACAATAGACAGTGGTATCCTGAGGTAACGTTAAATACAGACAACGTTGAAATGACTGGACACACACAGGGACAAGTTAAACATCAATCAATTAATTTATTCCAACAGGTAGTTTGAGCTGCATGTGAGCCGCGGTCTCTCTCCTCTCCTTTGGAAACTAATGTTACTCGAAAAAGCACAGAACCGGCCAACACAAGTTAAGCTGCTAGCAACAGACACTAACACTTCCGCTCAGGGGTTTTCAAAATAAAAGAGCGCCGTCTAAAAACAGGAAATAAATTTATTTTGTAAATTTGTGGCACGCACTTATTATCTTGAGACGTTTTTTTTTACGGAAACCTTTTTTTTAAATGAAAACAAAACGAAAACTAAAAAGATCAAAATCGTTTTAGTCTGGACAAGGCCTTAGACCCACCTACAAAGTATCGGGAAAGAAAGTCTGCAACTTATTTTCGGGCAGTGCACTGGGGGCGATGTTTTTTCTCCAATCCCCTGCCTCCAGGCCCGGACTGGCCATCGGGAGCACCGGGAGTTTTCCCGGTGGCCTGGCCTGCACAGATTAGAAAAAAAAAGTATAAAAAAAAGTATAAAAAAATATATATATATATATATATAATTTTTTTTTTTTATTTTGCCAGGTCATTGTTTCTAGTTGTGGCAGCGGCGCGGCGCGATAGTTAGATAACCTAGGTGGGTGGTGAATAACCAGGATTTCACTGTCTGCCACAGAGTTGGAGAACTATCTGACTCTCTCCCTCAAGCGGATCACACACACAATGGAGCCGTGCTGCCGCTTGTGATTGGTGGAGGCGGGACCAGGCGATACAACTGATTGACAGCGGAGGCGGCGAATGGAATGGCAGACGGCACTCAGATGCAGAATAACAGCCAGGCAGTGAGCCAGGTAGTGAGGGACTCGGGAGAGATACAGTAGAGCGAAAGTCAATTAACGTTGATGTCAAGATGGACAGTGGAAGAAAGAGAAAGGGTGAAGGAGAGAGGGATAAAACAAAGAAAAAGAAAGGCCCTTACAGGAGAGAGTGGTTAACTGTATTATAATAGTAAATAGAAAAATATGTTGTGCTCTTGCTTTTTTCTTTTTGAAGGTGGAGAGAGTAGCATTGCTAGTGCCACAACAGTTTTATTTGAGGTCCATAACAGTACATTGTACTAAGCAATTGTTGGCTCATTAGTTTGTGATTCACATGCACTAAAATTCACCAGAATGCAGGAAATTAAGTCTTTGTAACAAAAAATTTCCTGGTGGGGGACCCCCAGACCCCCCGCTTAAAAAGTGGCCTGATTGGGGCTATATTTCGCGCTATATCTCCCGGTATGAATTATTTCCCCAGTCCGGCCCTGCCTGCCTCCGACAAAAACAATAGCCACTGGGTTCAGTGATTGGTCACACCCACCACGCACATCGATTCAAGCCCGTCCGCTCAGTGGCGTGGAGGAAGGGTAATTCTATACTACACCCATTTCCCCAGTGATTGGACAACTGTGATGGATAACTGTGATGGCCCAATTCGCACATCAAACTGTGCCATGGAAGCACAAAAAAACATATAGTTGAAGAGAGAGGAAACTACGCTTGTTCTTTGGACAACTAACGTCAAAGTCAATGCGGCCTGTATCCTGTATCCAGCCCTGCTGGAGGGATCCACCCTGTCTGCCCTGTGGCAGTGATGTCTCCGGACTGTCCTGTCTTCCCCCAAGCACACCGCAGGGAGCCATGGGAGAGGCCCCTGACCTCAGCCCCCCCCCCCCCAGTGCCCTGGACCTGGACGTCTCAGGCCAGCTGCAACATTGATCTTCCGAGCTAACATTTCAAGGGCTGAAAAACAATCTCCCTGTTGGCAAATGGAGCACATAGCACCCCAACTCTGGGGGTCGTCAGTCCAGCGGGAGCCATGCGGGACGCGAGGACGAGTGGTGAAGGCCGGGAATTCAGAGAGAGAGAGAGAGAGAGAGAGAGAGAGAGAGAGAGAGAGAGAGAGAGAGAGAGAGAGAGAGAGAGAGAGAGAGAGAGAGAGAGAGAGAGAGAGAGAGAGAGAGAGAGAGAGAGAGAGAGAAAGAGAATGAGAGAGGGAGATAGAGAGAGAGAGAAAGAGAATGAGAGAGGGAGATAGAGAGATAGATAGAGAGAAGGAAAGAGAAAGAGAAAGAGAGATAAAGAGAAGGAGAGAGAGAGAGAGAGAGAGAGAGAGAGAGAGAGAGAGAGAGAGAGAGAGAGAGAGAGGGAGAGAGAGAGAGAGAGAGAGAGAGAGAGAGAGAGAGAGAGAGAGAGAGAGAGAGAGAGAGAGAGAGAGAGAGAGAGAGAGAGAGAGAGGAGAGAGAGAGAGAGAGAGAGAGAGAGAGAGAGAGTCATGTGTCCCACAGACCCGGTCTAACAGATATCTGACAGCTTAATCTCTGACCAGGTGATGAGGTCAGCATCACCCCTGCCCTCTTCCCACTCCTATTATCAATCGTTGTTACCGGGCAATATTAACATGATCATCTTCCACAGACTCTAGTGGGCTCAATCGTAATGCTAGACCGCCAGTAGCACATGGAATTAGAGATCGCAAGGAATCCATTGATACCAATCACTTCAACGCTAGCTTACTAAATAGGGCTCCAAATGTCACAGATATTTTTAAGAGAAAGATACTGCAATATTTTATATCCAAAGGTTAGCAATATTTTGTCAGGCTAAATGTATGCTAGCTCCATGTTTAGGTGCAAAGCTAGCCGATTGATGACATACAAGTGAATTTTATTTAGCAAATGTTTATATTATTTGTTATTGAATCTTATCAGATAAAAAATGTTCAGCATTATATATATCATATGTTATGTCAGATATTCCAAAACACTTGAAATTACCTCTTACAATATTCGGAAGATCAGGGGGAAAATCCAATCAGGCAGAAGGGACATATGAAGCACACTTCACATTGAAGATGGAAAACAATGCAAGACATTGTAGGTAGTAGATAAGTATGAGGTTTGTTTGTTTTGGACGTGGAACACCTCATAGACCCAGGATTTCACTCACTCACTCATAAGCAATCTGCCCCTAGTGGCGGTTCACAGGCATGGCACTTTGTTTTTGCCTCAATTATCTTTCCAGAGCAAGCAAGAAACTGCATGGCTTGTAGCTTACAATCAGGAAAAGACAACGCAAACTGTTGTGGATAAATCTATTCAGATATTTTCGTTAGTTTCAAGAAGACTGTGCTGGTGAAACAGTCTTGTATTTATAGGTGAAGTTTTTAAAAAGCTTTGTATACAGGACAATTTCAATTGAAATTACAATTACAAGTTACAATTTATTCATTTAGCTGACACTTTTATCCAAAGCAACTTACAGATTGTGAACAAGTCAGCAGGAAGGGTACATCTCTGGCAGCTAAGGGTCAGTGGCATTGTTCATCAAATAGTATCAAGTTTGAGTGTTACACTCTGAGTGCATACTGTAGTATAGACATATTAGCAAGGTAGGTAGTATTAGTATAAGGATAGTAGCATAGTATTAAGGTACATAATAGTAAAAAGACAGTATTACATTTTTAGATATCATTTCAGATATTGTTTGAAGGTGTGTTTTTTAGTCAACAGCGGAAAATGTGCCCAAACTCCTGGGTTCCATTGCATCAGAGGTTGTATGGTTGTTCATTGCATCAGATGTATGGTTGTTCATTGCATCAGAGGTAGTGATGCAACGATGTGAAAATTGTGGCCGATACCGATAACCGATATTAATATTTCTGTTCTGGCCGATACCGATATTTACCGATGTTGATATCTCTGTATAGAAAACACTTTTTTATGATAATCAAATAAAGAGCTATTTTCCAAAACGCATAATTTTTTTTTAATTACTGATATTTTGAAACTATTTAAGGCCAAAACATGTAAATAATAATAAAAAAAAAAAATTTAAGTTATTTTATTTTATAAAAAAAATATTTGGCCCATATCGGCCCTATTTTAATATCGGACCGATACCGATGTGTAAAAAAAAATTATATCGGCGGCCGATATATCGTGCATCACTAATCAGAGGTATGGTTGTTCATTGCATCAGGGAAAACCCCTCCCACCCACTAAGATATTCCTTTATTGATCCCCTTGGGGAAATTCAGGCATCATAGCAGCATGGGGGAAGGGCAGGAGGAGCATGTTCAGTGCTCGGCTCACACTACCTAAATGCAGCACTGAACGGCACAGGAAGTCCTTCATTCCAACAGCCATCAGACTATACAATGCATCACTGTGCCTCACTGCATCACTGAGCACAGAGTGGCAGTTACCATCTTCCTGGACTTTTACGTTTAAAACAACACTGTGCAATATTACACTTACTGTAGACCTCAGTATATTTTTACTGTATTTATTTACTGTATATTTTATTCTATTCTTATCTTAGGCAATTTGATTTGTTTTGTTATTCTTATTCGTGACCTGTTCTGTCTAAATGTTTAATGTTGAGCGATTTGCAGTGTCAAATTTCCCTCGGGAGAATAAAAGTATTTCTATTATATTCTATTATATTCTATATGGTTGTTCATCGCTGCAATTCCTAGAAAGACAGTTCCCGTCCCGATGTACGTGTTGCTAACATCACATTCTATAAGAATGCATTACCACGTATGGCCGATTTTTTACGTGTCCACTATATGAGCCAATGACGCCGTGATGTACATGCCGTTATTTGTAATCTACATAATACGCAATGCACGGGACATAACCCGAGCCAACACGTGTTCCATTCAAATGAGAGTGGGCCATTTGATACGGATTCATTGCACACCAACAGGGCTCTGTATAGCGTGACACATTCTATTACAGCTTAAGCCTGATTTATTCTGAGGCGTCCGTTCAGAAAGGGGGCGCCATGCTGCGATATGGTGCAATTGCACAGACTCTGGCAGATTGTCTTTTTGTCACCCATACGCTGTGCTCCGCTCTCTGCTCCACGCTGAGAGGATGGACTCGTTGGTTGGTTGTTGTCGGGGCGATACATTCTAGAGGCCCCTCCCCCGACAATGCTGACCTATGCAAATAACTTCCTCTGACTGACCGCTGGAACTGATGCACCCCACCCTGACCGTGTGCTCTGCAGCTGACCATGCCCGGATATGCCTGTAATATGTTGTGGCATATTGGCTGTGTGTGTGTGTGTGCGCGTGCGTGCGTGCGTGTGTGTGTCAAGCACAGTGTGTGTGTGTGTGTGTGTGTGTGTGTGTGTGTGTGTGTGTGTGTGTGTGTGTGTGTGTGTGTGTGTGTGTGTGTGTGTGTGTGTGTGTGTGTGTCAAGCACAGTGAGGACTCAAACTTTAGAAAGTGAGGCAAGGAAGTATCATTTTAAAACAAACAAATAAACACAAATAAATGCAGCTCCTTGATCGGCTCAGTGACAGCGCACATACCTAAAGAAAAATAATGTCTTCTTCATATTGCCTACCTTCGCTTCATAAAGTTAATTTACCAGACCATTTCCCCTAGAAGTACAGGGGCGTCAGTGAGGTAAGCCCAGGGACTACACATATTATGAATACACATATAGGAGTCATCTGATAACCTCTGTAGGTGGATGTTGAAGCGTAAGTCGGAGGTATAGAGGTATCTGCATGCGCAGATTGATAAACCTAGATCACTGGACAATCCAGAGACTCCATGGGCAATCTGCGCATGCAGAGTTCGGGAGTAGGTGTGGAAAGGTTACCATAGCTCGGCAGAGAAAGTGCCGATCGACTTGGGATTGGTCTCTCCGTGTTCAGGAGACTCAGGCGTATAAAAGTCTATTGGATCATGTCTTCAGCACCCGCATAGCCGTAGCTACAACCACTTAATGTCAAGGCTCTAAGGCTGAGACGATATGCCATTTGGAAGAATCGATAAATCGGGACCACATTATCGATATTTTTTATTCGTATTTTATTATGTTTAAATTTTTTCAACAAATGTATGTTTATTTTGCAGCAGTTCTTTGTTGTTGCCGCCATCTTTACAGATTTCCCCATTCAAAACTACCACAGTGATCCTTCTCATTTTATAGTTGGTGGTCTCTAGATGTGATGGAGGAGTGCACTGCATATTGAATGCACAGTGCAGAGTTGCAATTCAACTGAATTTACATGAAATGGGGATGTTTTAACTAAAACATGCCACAAGACCTAGTATTTTAGTATAGTATAATTAAAGTATTTAAATTATAAAAAAATTTAAACATGCAAATATATCGATATGTGACGCCACTTATCGATATCACGCAATTATCGATAATTATCGATAAGTGGTCTCAGCCTTACAAGGCTCTCATCCACATTCATTCATTTTCTCCCCCCACTCTCTCTCCCATGAGCTCAATGTAATGCAGAAGTGCAGTGGTCTATACCAACAGCCATCAGACTGTATAACGCCTCACTGTGCCTCACTGTGCCTCACTGAGCACAGAGTAACAGATCATTAAGCATTAAGCAAGGCATCTATCAGCGATGCATAGAATCCCAGTAGATCATATTTTACAATATTTTACTTAATGACTGTATATCCATAAAACTATATCAGAGGCAAAAATTATTGAAATACCTGAAATATATTGCACCAGACTGTATAAACCCTTGTATATCTTCCTGTACATTTTATTTTTTACTGTATATTTTTGGACTGTACATTTTTGAATGTATATACCTATTTTAGAACGTATATCTTTGACTGTGTATTCTTATTTTTGTCTACCTAAATGTTACTACTGTTACTACTACCTACTGTGAGCGACCTGTGGTGCTGAATTTCCCTCGGGATCAGTAAAGTACTTCTATTCTATTCTATTCTATTCAGTCTGACATATTGTGGTCTGTTGGTGAGGTAGTCCAGTAATCCAGGCCACCGGGTCATGGTCCGACTGCATCACCAAGAGCATCTCTGCTACCCGTAATGGCTGGATGGTGTTTGAAGGCGCTGGAGAAATCGAAGGACATGATACTCATGGTGCTGCAAGGCCTCTCCAGATGTTGCTGTCTGGGGTTTAGGGGAAAGATCGGCAGAAGGCGGGGTGCTGGCGGGGGGGGACGACGACACTCATGGGGGATAGGTGCGTGGTACAACATGTTGAAAAACAAATTCAGCTCATTCGCACATTCCAGGGACCCATCAACAGCCGTGCCCGGCTGCGTGTAGCCAGTTATCCTCCTAACCCCACTGCACACACCTCCCTGGAGCTGTTGGCCTGTAGCCTACCTTCCAGTATGTCCTTGTAACCTTGTAACTGTCCTTGGTTACCATAAGCTCCTTTTGGACAGGATTGGCCCCCTCAGTGTTCCCTTCCATGAAAGCCCTCTCCTTCCTATCCAACAGGGCTTTTAATGTCTAATCTACGGCTTGTTATTGGTACAATGATCCCCTCACAGAACCTGATGTAGTATCTCTCTCTAGTGTGTGTGTGTGTGTGTGTGTGTGTGTGTGTGTGTGTGTGTGTGTGTGTGTGTGTGTGTGTGTGTAGGTGTGTGTGTGTGTGTGTTGACAGAATCCGGCTATAGGGCGACAATAATGTGGTCAAGAGGCATGGTTTCTATCTTTAGCCTTCAACTGGCGTGGTTTATTTATTCACATGGCAGTGCAGTTCTAGAGTTATCCTGAGAGGCTGGGGGGAAAGAGAAAGAGTGGGAGGAGACATCTATATTTATACTCGCCACCTGGTGGTGTTCCTGAGTGGCTCCGCCTAGAGCGCCCTCTAGTGGAAACAGTTATATATGAATGAATGAATGAATGAATGAATGAATGAATGAATGAATGGATGAATGAATGAATGAATGAATGAATGAATGAAAAAGTTTATTTCTTGGACACGTTATTCTTCTTATTTCTTCAAACAACTCACAGTGTCTTGATCCGTCAGACCGAACAATCTTAACAACAAATTAAAAAAAATCCTTAAAGGAAAAAAAAACGTTTAAAAAAGAACAAAGAAAAAAACAGGATTTATAAACAAAAGAGCAATGTGTTTGGTTAGCAGACATGTCCAAAAAAAGGAGTAGAGGGAAGCTTAGCTTATTGATCCCTACCCCCTTACATTTGTTTTTGTTCTTCCATTAATTTTACTAGAATTTACATAATTTTGTATATTACAATATAGAATATTATTTTTACTTATATTAAAAGTTTACAATAAAAAACATGATTCACTTGACAGCAGTGAATATAGTACATCACTACATACACAATATACCATAACTTTGTTTATCCTCATTACTCATTTCTGTATTTTTCTAATGTGTATTTTTTTAGCTGCTTTTTAAATTGTGCCACATGTTTACTCATTTTGATGTATTCGGGTAAATTATTCCACAACTTCACTCCACACACCGATATGCACATGCTTTTCAGCGTGGTGTGTACCATTGGTTGTTTGAGATTCCCTCTCCCTCTTAAATTATATTCACCTTCCCTGTCTCTGAACCTTTTTTGAATGTTGCCTGGGATTAGCTTGTATCTGGCTTTGTATACAATGAGGTTATATATATATGCAGTTAGACAGTTACTAACAATCCTACACAGAGCCTCTGACTTCAACAGTGTGTGTGTGCGTGTGCGTGTGCGTGTGTGTGTGTACTGTGCCTCCTCTCTCTCCGTCTCTCCTCCTGTACTGGCACCTGGGGGAGAGAGAATCTAAAGCTGCAGTCATGGTCTGTAGCCATTACATTATTATATTGCCATGGTTATGGACTTGACTACAGTTGTTTTGGACTTTACTACATAAATAGATCGTGTGCTGTTGGGCTGTATGTAGCCTAGGCTACTACTAGGCATTTGAATTGCCAGGGGAAATCATCCATGACAAAAATTATACACTGCTTGTGATTTTGCCATATGTATCAATATCTAAGGTTGCCATGGTCATTCTAATACATATCAGACACACCAAAACAAGATGAAGTGATTGCTTTCACGTCGACTATGGCGAGTGCAAATGAGACACGGGAGCTAGAAGGCCCGCCTGCTACTTTCAACTCAGCCGCGCGGGAAGACTTTGGGTTCGCAGTGGACTATAGAGCGGCGATGGGGAGCGAGTCATGGACTGGACAGAGGCGGTGGGTTTGGCGTTGTTCAGCAGTTATGTTATTATTATTACGGTTATGTCAGTGGAAACACATCGAACATGCTAACGCATATAAGACGACATTACCCTGTGTGTGTATAACACAAGAGATAATTTTCAGCTGTGTATCTGATTGTGACCAATTGCGTTTTCATCAGCCCTACATATAAATATGACCAATGCAAGGGTGTATGTTCACTGCTCGATACACTACGGGGCCAGGCCGTATCAACTATCTCAGGGGCGACTATACGACACTAGGTGGAACTAAGTATAACTTGCTTCTGTTCAAAATAAATGAAAAGATACTTCATGCATTTGGGATTTTTGTTGCTTTTTCCCTGTTGTACCAAACTCGTAACAGTGATAACAAAAAGGAGGTACGTACCGAACCGTGGCTTCTGTGTACTGTTACACCCCTACTTGTTAGTAGCGTGGTTTGGTTGAGGAACGCAGTGTTTTTGTAATGTGTTTATGTGTCTCTTTCCAATTTCTTTTGTCATTGTGGCTCCCGAGTTGACCATGCCTGAGTACCACTGGCCTAGAGTACCATCCAATATGCATATAAGTGGTGGTATTAGTGGTGTGTTTGTATGTGCGTCGATGGGGCGAGTGGTGGAGGGCTGGCTGTGGTACTTAGGCCGGTCTGGGTCAGAAAGTCCAGGGCCATTTTCTTTTTGTTCCAGTATGTCTCTGCTAGGAGTATTTAGAGAGATTTAATTTCAGATTATTCTTTCACAGAGCAAAGGCCCTTTCCATGGCCTATTTTTTTTTTTCTCTCTCTCTCTCTCTCTCTCTCTCTCTCTCTCTCTCTCTCTCTCTCTCTCTCTCTCTCTCTCTCTCTCTCTCTCTCTCTCTCTCTCTCTCTCTCTCTCTCTCTCTCTCTCTCTCTCTCTCTCTCTCTCTCTCTCTCTCTCTCTCTCTCTCTCTCTCTCTCTCTCTCTCTCTCTCTCTCTCTCTCTCTCTCTCTCTCTCTCTCTCTCTCTCTCTCTCTCTCTCTCTCTCGCCCATGTCCAGAGTTAATAATATTGTATATTGTTTACACTGCCTTTTTATTCTATTTTTATTTGTACTTCTCCACTGTATAATTATGTGACCTGTACCTGTATGTATTATACTACCTGTACCCCCCCATGCTGCCTGGATTTCCCCAAGGCGATCAATAAAGGAATATCTTATCTGGTCTTGTGAGTGAGACAGTGTGTGTGAGTGAGACAGTGTGTGTGAGTGAGACAGTGTGTGTGAGTGAGACAGTGTGTGTTAGAGAGACAGTGTGTGTGTTAGAGAGACAGTGTGTGTTAGAGAGACAGTGTGTTAGAGAGACAGTGTGTGTTAGTGAGACAGTGTGTGTTAGAGAGACAGTGTGTGTTAGAGAGACAGTATGTGTTAGTGAGACAGTGTGTGTTAGAGAGACAGTGTGTGTTAGAGAGACAGTGTGTGTGAGTGAGACAGTGTGTGTTAGAGAGACAGTGTGTGTTAGAGAGACAGTGTGTTAGAGAGACAGTGTGTGTGAGTGAGACAGTGTGTGTTAGAGAGACATTGTGTGTGTGAGTGAGACAGTGTGTTAGTGAGACAGTGTGTTAGTGAGACAGTGTGTGTTAGAGAGACATTGTGTGTGTGAGTGAGACAGTGTGTGTTAGAGAGACAGTGTGTGTGAGTGAGACAGTGTGTGTTAGAGAGACATTGTGTGTGTGAGTGAGACAGTGTGTTAGTGAGACAGTGTGTTAGTGAGACAGTGTGTGTTAGAGAGACATTGTGTGTGTGAGTGAGACAGTGTGTGTTAGAGAGACAGTGTGTGTGAGTGAGACAGTGTGTGTTAGAGAGACAGTGTGTGTTAGAGGCTCATCTGTGGCGCTGCCTCCTCACCTGGCTCTCATGTGATTATATTTCATATCCCCGTCCCAAGGCCGATAAGCTCTATCTGCAGCGAGCAGACCCCTCAACATCAATCTGCCTCACTGACGGCAGCCTCACAAAGCATTCATATCGCTGTGGTTATGCATAATGATTAAAAAAAACATTCAAGTGAAGACGCAGCATGCCGCTTTAGATAAAAGCTTTTCGCTCTAATACTGTGTCTGTTTGTTTCTCCAGGGAGACAATCAAGGCCCTCTTGACTGGGTCAAGTAGCCCCGCTGTGCAGTCCCAGACAGGCCTGGCTGCCTGGCTGGCTGGTTGGCTGACTAGCAGTGCCTGGGCCTGGCAATTAGCCCGACAGAGCAAGGTACTGGACGTTATGGATGGAGGGCCTCGTGCCATGTGGTTGGTTGGAAGTAGGGTTTGAATGTGTGTGTGTGTGTGCGTGTGCGTGTGCGTGTGCGTGTGTACATGTGTGATGGGAGCACTGGGAGCTGAGCGGAACAGGGCACCTTTATTTATTTATTGTTCTCTCCTGGTTTAACGGCTCATGACTGGCCAGCTTTATTAAACTGGGCTTTGAGCGCACACACAGCAGCACTAAAAACCTCCTTACTGCTGAGACAGGATCAATTCAAGCCCCAGCTTGCTGGAATTACTGCCAGTAATGGTGCTCTCACACAGGTAGGCCTCGTTGTATCAGGGGTTAAATGGAGCATGGTAATGGTTTCATCAACTTCAATATTAGCTGAATGTTCTCCTTTACCGCCACATGCAGGTGCGGGGGATTTCCCTGTGAATATCAGGTGTAGGGAGTTAATGGACAATAAATAGTCACACTGCGGCCATTTTGTTCTTACGTCACGCTCGGGTTGGGATTCATTTCCACCCTCGGGGAAGGAATAAGATAAGATAAGATATTCCTTTATTGATGCCCTTGGGGAAATGTGGGCGTCATAGCAGCATAGGCAATACAATTCGAGAATAAAATAAACAGTGTAAACAAGTAAACAGTGTAATAAAAGGTGCAGATGAGGGTTTGTATTTGTATGCCCTATCGGTTATATGATACATTACAATACATATAGGCAATAATAATTTGAATCTGAATATATACAATGAGTAAGAGTACGGTAAACACAAGGTGCAGTGTACACAAGGTATAAACTGGCATGCTATACGTCAACAGTTGTAGTCCGTGCAGGTTTGGTGGTAGGAGTCAGACACACTTAGCGGTCAGACATCCCTAGTAGTTCTCCAGTTATCGAATCCCATCCTGAGTGTGACATGATAGCAAAATGGCCACCGTGTGAATAATATGGTAAAGCCTTCACCGAAATGAAAACTGGGAAATAAGGGTGAACCAGATACGGTCACTATTTCATTAGCCTCTGACAGGATAATGTTCACGTGTTTCCATAACAACAGAACCAACAACAATATACCATTTCTTAATATCTATAACTTCACTGCTGCTGGGTCTGCAGACATGCGTCATGTTTATGATACATTTTATAGCATCGTCAGTGGATTACTTAAATTTTGTAGTGTGGTTGTGAAAGGGTTAACATTATGTATTGTCGCAGTGAAAGGGTTAACCCTGTGGTAGTGTGGTAGTGAAAGGGTTAAAGTCATTGGGGGTGAAAGATCATATGAAAACATGAAGCACTGAAACGTATCATTCTTGTTAGGGCGCTTATTTATGAAATTGGCAATGTTCACCTTGGAGACAACAACACCCAGTGTCTCTCCAAGAATTTGAGGAATTTGATTTGGCGTCCAGGTCAAGATCCCATGTCCAGTCCCAGAACACACAGTATAACTACTGTAGCTGGTGGGGAAAATTCCAGTAGAGTGTGTGTGTGTGTGTGTGTGTATGTGTGTGTGTGTGTGTGTGTGTGTGTGTGTGTGTGTGTGTGTGTGTGTGTGTGTGTGTGTGTGTGTGTGTGTGTGTGTGTGTGTGTGCGTGTGTGCGCGCGCACGTGCGTGTGTGTGTGTGTGTGTGTATGCATGCATGTGTCTGTATATGTGTATGCATGCGTGTGTGTGTATGTGCATGTGCATGTGCGTGTGTGTGTGTGTGTGTGTGTGTGTGTGTGTGTGTGTGTGTGTGTGTGTGTGTGTGTGTGTGTGTAGGTGTGTGTGTAGGTGTGTGTGTGTGTTGGGGGTCTGTTGAGTGAGTGTAAGGAAAACACTGCGGTCTTTGAGGTTCATCTTCACTTGGCTGTGAAATATGACAGGCAGCTGTTAACTGTTCAGGGAAAGCTAGCACTTTATCTTCCTTGTGTTGACCCAGGGGAGACTGACTCACACACTCAAGTATTTTCCCGCCAGCGCTGGACGATATGGTCAAAACATCACATCACAATGTCTTTCTTATTTTTGATGGTGTAACCATATTTGAAGGTGTTTCGTTTTTTCCAGAGTGTAAATTACAATGTGATGTGATCGTTTTTTTTGTACAATTGACCTACCTCAAGTAATTTTTTTTTATTTTTATTTTTATTTTTTTCCCCTCCTTTTTCCTCCGTTTTTCTCCCATCCCAATGTTAGTCGTTATGCCAATTCCCAATCCCCTTCCTGGTCGCTGCGCACCTACCCCCTACGGTCGGTCTGGGAGAGTGGAGGCTATCACATGCTTCCTCCGACGCATGTGTAGCCAATCAACCGCTTCTTTTCACCTGGCAGCGCGGACTCTCACTGAGAGGGTGTAACGTGTGGAAGGATCACACTACCCCCCTTACATCCTTTTCCTCGCTGAGCAGGCGCCCCGACCGAACTGTAGGAGTCGCTGTTTACAACGACCAGGACCCACCCACCAGCTTTCCCACCCCTAACACTGCCAATTGTGTTAGTATGAACGACCAGCCAAGCTGGTAGCAATGCCGAGAGCTGGGCTCGAACCCAGCATCTCCTGCACTAGTGGCGAGCGCCTTGCCCACTGCGCCACTTAGCCGCGGTGTCATTTCATTCTAAATGACCTGTCTTCATCTAAAACTACCTCTGTGGGGTAGAGTTTTTTTTATCAAATATGTTTTAAAATGTGTAAATATTTAACAATAAATATCTATATCGAGGTATAGCGGTCATTTCGTAATCAGACGGTTCCTGGTTCGATTCCGGCTCCTCCCAGGCAGTGTGTCGAAGTGTCCTTGAGCAAGACACTTAGGGCCATGTCCAGACTAAACCGATTTCAGTCGTATAAGGCAAAGTATTTGATCGTATGCACCTTTCATCCACACAGAACTGCGTTCTGGCAGCCTGAAGACACTATTTTCTGAGACCGGCACCCAGAGTGTGCAATTCTGAAGACGCTCCCCTTGCGTGATTGATTGATTGATTGAAAAGTTTATTAACAGATTGCAGAATGGGTACAGTACAGTACATCTCAATACATACAATTGTTAAGGGGATGCAGACCAGAGAAAGACTTTCGTCTTGTTTCCACCAGGGTCCCCCATTTTCAATTCATCATAACATATATGACATACATGACATACAGATAGACAGTACTGCTACAACTGCGTCACCGTCTTTACAAGCGATACGAGTCTTTTCCTGAACCGATGACACGATAGCCCACCTCTCCCTTACCCCGCATTTGCAAACTCAGCAACATCACAACAACAATGGCATTGTACAGAGTGCATAAGTTGAGTGGCAGCGTGCTGCAACACCAATACTAATACTAGACTGAAAAACGGCTGAGTACATCTCCTGTTCAACACACACACACACACTGGAGAGAGGGGAGGATGCAATACACGATACTAGCTAGAGATTAGCGTCACATCATCATCATTAGGTGGCTTCTTCGTTCCGAAGGTTGCCTATCACTCTCCAACCCATTCTGTCCCCACTTCTTCTCTCCAACTCCGTGACTCCGCCTCTCACTCCGTTCCAATCACAGACGTCGTCTACCTAGCCTCTTCTTGGTCTTCCACTTCCTCTCTTTCCATCCACCTTCCCCATCACCACCTTCTTGAACATCTCCCCGCTGGATCCTCTCAGAACATGCCCGCACAACTCCATCTTTCTCTTTTTCAACCTCTCCAGCAGCTGTCCTCCTTGCATATCCGCTCTTCTCAGTACCTCCTCATTCTTGATCTTATCCTTCCATGTTATCTTCAGCATCTTCCTCAGCGTCCACATTTCAAAAGAGTCTATCATCCTCTTTGCCTCTTCATTCAGCGTCCATGCTTCTGCTCCGTATGAAAAGACTGACATAACATACGTTTCCAAAATCCTGGTCTTCATTTTCCACATAGCTGGCTTTTTCCTGAAAACCCAAGTAGTAGCCAAGCACTTATTGTTCCATAGCATACGCCTTCAGTTGATCATGACAAATCCTCTCTTACCTTGACGATTACAAAGCCTCCATAATTTAGTAAATAGTATTCCCATGGCTGCGGTGTTGAGCTGTAGCCAGCTAGCGTTGATGCTATTCAAATGCTATAGCTAAATAGCTAACCAACTAAATACAATATCAGTGGTATTCTGAGGTAACGTTAAATACAGACAACAAACATTTTGCTAGTCGAAATGACTGGACACAGGGACAAGTTAAACATCAATCAATAACTTTAATACAACACAGGTAGTTTGAGCCACGGTCTCTCTCTCTCCACTCCTTTGGAAACTAACGTTACGTTAGCTCAAAATCACAGAACCGGACGATAACAGACAACGATAACACTTCCGGCCGGGGGGTTTCAAAATAAAAGAGCGATGTCTAAAACAGGAAAGACATTTATTTTGTAAATTTGGAAAAATTTTGTTAGCTAGTTAGCTTAGCCTATTACTAGTCTATCTAGTCTACTAGACCTATCTACTAGTTAGCAGCTAACATTAGCCCATCGCTCGCGGCAATTATATTGCATGTCAGTTGATGGAACTGGTGTCGTGGATTCCGCTTTGAGCGGAACTGGTTAGCTATTTAGCTATAGCATTTGAATAGCATCAATGCTAGCTGGCTAGCTAACTAGCTAACGCTAGTTAGCTTAGCCTGTTCAGCAGCTAACATTAGCCCATCGCTTGCAGCAATTATATTGCATGTCATTGATCAATCAATCACGGCCGACTGGTTGGGTACCACTGGTCTAATAGAAATAAATGCATTAGAACAAGAAACCAATGTATAGACATAGCAATGGCAAAAGAAATTGCGAGCCAGGGAAGTGTTGTGCTGTAACGTGGTTCCTTGTTTTCATCCACTGAGCCGTGAGGCTCCACATGCTTGTTTGGTTGAGGTCTGAACTCGCAAATTGCCCATAAATATGTGGGTATTGTCCAGTTGTTGCTGTATGTTTTTATCTGCCCAAAATTCAAGCAAGCATGAAAGCATTACAGTAATGACGTTGTGTGTGTCAGCAAGTTGATACAGCAAGTTGATACAGAAGCCTCTCCTGTGTTTTGGTAGAAGCTCGCACACCACGCCCCGCGCTCCCACTGGCGCGCACCCGGAACCACCTATTTCAGCGGTCCAGACGGACACACCCTTTTTGGGTGCGATGCGGCTTTGATTCGACCCCGAATGGTGAGTGAGAAAGGGCCCTAAGAAGCAGCTCTTCAGCCCTGCGTTCTACAGCCTGTGATGACTCCTCTTGGGAGTCGCGCTGTTCTATGTAAACTCTGTGAGCAACGCGTCCAATAAATGCGTCTTCAACATGATTTATATCCTCGCCATTACTATATGCCTGTTGCGGTTAAAAACCTTTTTAACTAACGTTAGCTGCTAACTAAGTTAAGCTATATGTTACAAGCTAAAAAGAAAACAGCCCTTCTACTGATGGGATCAGAGTCGGAGTCGGATGACAACACACCAGTACGCAGTGCTGTGGAGAGGTACAAGGTAGAGCCAAGTGCCAGCTTGGATCAGTGCCCACTGAAGTGGTGGTCAGACCACACTGCTGTCTATGGTAAGCTGGCCCACATTGCCCTTAAGTACTTGGGGACCCTGCCTCAACTGTCCCATGCGAGAGACTGTCCTCTTTATCAGGCCATATTGTACAGAAGAAGAGAGCTAGTTTGTGACCAGCCAATGTGAACAAGCTGGTCTGCCTGAGTGACTGGTGGAAGAAGGAGAAGTAGAGATTGGACTGATGGAGTCAAGCCATGTCACATAGCTACTGAGTGACTGTACTGGCAGTGGTAACATTATTTGTGTTCTGAATAAAACAATTAATTAAACACAAGTACATCTTATTGAACATTATTTTGATATTTCATTACTAATTATCATAGCAAAACAGCTTTTTCAAACAGTCTGTAATGCATTATGGAAACGGTAGATGGGCTCATGGTGTAATGGGCCTGAGAAACGTAAGGAGGAAAGAAAAAGTAAGGACTTAACTTACTTCTGATCATTATTTGGGTAGAACACATATTTTGAATGCCTTCGGCAGACTTCAAATGAGCCATTTTAATCTAGATTAACTCCAGGATTGCAGATAGATTAATCTAGATTAAAAAAAAGTATCTATGCCCACCTCTAATATAAACAGCCAGGGATTTGAACCAGCAACACTCCAGTTACAAGCCTGCATTTTTAACAGTTTGACTACTAGCACAGAATCTGGTGAAGGACCAAAGACACCCGACAACCATCAGACCTTTCTGAGAGTTTCACATTCACTGCATAACATTTAGGATATAATTTTCTTTTATTCTGATTCTCATTCATTTCTTAATTGAAACCTGAAGAACTATGGACCAAATTAGGCCAAATCTAATTATTGCAGGATTTTGAAATAATTTGAGCATAAATACAGAGAGAGAAATGCAGGCTTCTTTCAGAAGTAAAATAAATATTCCTATTTGCGGAGATACTATTCATCCAAAATATCCTTTATGTCAAACATGATTAATTGCACAGTCCAAAGAGCATTCACTGCCCCCAACCCCTTTTTCTAAAATGATTTCTAATCCAAAAAGAGTTTCTGCTTCAAATTTGTCCTTACAATACCACAACATCACCCAGAGTTACACACAAATATATATCATCATGGCCTTACAAGACTGAGAAAATAATTCAATAAATTGAATACACAACACAACCCAAAATAGTTAGTCTATGTACTTTTTTCTGGTATTTGTGAGAAACAACATCATTAAACCGGTGCATGATCATTAATGGAATCCTTCAAATGAACAACCCTATTACGTGTATTACGTTTTTTAAGATAATCAGTTATATATATTCATAAGAAAGCAGAGGATGTATACTTTTGGATAATGTGTCACCCTCCAAATGTTTTGAAATTCAGCATACTATTAGTTGTATAATGGCTAGTTAAAAAAGACATTTACAGATCTGTCTGAAAGGTTCAATCGTACAACTGCTTCTGATTAAATATATGCCTGGTCATTAAAGTGACTTATTATATTACTTAAGAGAAACTTATGAAAAACAAGGACATTACATGAACGCATAATGCATTCTTTATACATTAGTAAATCACTGAGTTGCCTACGCTCCAATCCTCCCCTGCTTTTGCGTAGTGACATCATGTATCCCCCCCACCTCTGTAAATTGTGTTTCGCGGCTTGGGAGGTTGAAAAGAAGGCCCCCCTATGTTTGCTGAGGAGGCCAGATTAGCGCTCATCAGTGGTGATCCTGGAGATCCCCCTCGCTGACCTGCGGGGCCACGGAGCCAGGCTGCTCTCACACCGCCCTGCATGGGGCCCTGAATGAGGCTACAGGGGCCTATTGTCGCCACTCACTCCAGAGAAAAGACAGCAATTTGCCATGTCAGGAACTTTGCCCCAAGTGTCACTATCATACACAACCTTTGTCCCCTAATGGTAAAAGGAGCAGTAAAAAGGAGCAGTGAAGGGTGCACAGCCACCCCCCCCCCCCCCCCCCCCCACTCGTTCCCCAAAACAACAAAAAGTTCCTATGTAGGCGTTTTATGTGGGAGCTCAATGCAGAGTGACTCATTTGCACCAGCTCTATTTGCAGCAAATATGTACATTTGATGTAAATTAGTGCATGTTCAAATTAGCACATGGTTGAAGGAAAGAAGATCCATGTGGATGGGGGAAGTGTTGTTCATCTGCGATGAAAACAAGCATCGCAATGTGCATCTGTATTTATTCCGCCTTTGGATATGTTTGAGAATATATGTAGGCAATTATCCACTAACAGTGTAGCCTATAGGCATGCAGTATCTTATTTTAAACTCAGCATCCTTTAGGGAACTCTATGAACATAATATCAAAATAGCACTGGATGGTAGGGCTGAGCCCAAACGTTCAAACGTTCGAACCTTCGTTCCTTACATTGGCATTCGACTTTTTAGGACTTCCGCCAATACGAAACGTAAATATATTACTTGTACAATACATAAATATTGAGAGGCTTGACTCTTATTTTAATCTCCCACACCAGCTTCTCATGCTGATTCTAAATGTCCTCACTGAGAGGGTCCAGCAGGTCTTTGTCAATGGACAGATGTCCAACATGTCGATTTCTAACACTGGCTCCCCCCAAGGTTGCATTTGGTCTCCCCTCTTATTTATTATGTATACGGACAGCTGCAGATCGCTTCACGACCACAGGCATCTGGTTACGTTGTCTGATGACACTGTCCTTGTATCCCTACTGCAGCACTCCGAGACTGATCATGGACCTGTACTTCACGACTTTGTGAAATGGTGTGATGAGAATGACTTGGACCTCAATGTCTCTAAGACTAAGGAGGACATGATAATTGACTTCAGACACAACTCCAATCATCAAGCCAGTGTAACTAGTGTAATTCACGATGAGGACGTCCAGATTGTTGAATCTTACAAATACATGGGAACTGTGTTTGATTGTAAACTGAAGTTCAACTTAAATACAGAGTCCATTGTCAAAAAAGGTCAGCTGCTGAGAAATCTGAACTCCTTTAATGTTAGTGTGAAGATCCTGAGCACTTTTTATGGTTATTTTATTGAAAGCCTCTTAACATTTTCTTTTATCTGCTGGTTCAGTGGCTTGTCTATTAAAGATAGGAACAGCCTACAAAATATTGTGAAAGTGTGCTCAAAAATTATTGGAGTAAAACAGAGAGACCTATGTTCTCTCTGGACGGACCAGGTGGTCAAGAAGGGGACGAGCATCACAAATCAACCTCTCCACATTCTGTTTCAGCGGTTTTCACTGTTGCCTTCTGGCCGCCGTTATGACGTCCCACCAAGTAGGACCAACCGCTACGCCAAATCTTTTGTATCCTCGGCTATCAGACTTTTAAACACAGACAGTAGTCATTTTAAGTAGCCTTTTTACACTTAGTTGTCTGTTTTTACTTTTACTTGTACTGGATTGTGTATTGCATGGAATGTTGTTGTTACTGTGCTGTCGTTTGCGATGTTTTGTTTTTGTTGTTGTTGTTTTTGTTACTCGTGAAGCTACAAATATGAATTGCCCCACGCAGGATCAATACAGTTGTCTGAATCTGAAAATATATCACTTGCAGGGGTGTAATTTACTTGAGTACTTTGACTTTGTTACAATACTTAAGTACTGTTTTGGGGGATTTGTACTTTACTCTAGTATTATTAGGTTTGTATACTTGTACTTTTACTCAATTACATTTCAGAGAAAAAAAACATACTTTTTACTCCGTACATTTTAAATGCAGACCTACAAAGTACAAAGTACAAATCTCACAGGTTAATTAATTAGTATATTTGTTTCTCTGACAGCACTAACGCTAACGTTATTAATCCTGCGGCCGCACTTTATTTAAAAACAGCCAATCAAATCCCCATCATTGGAAAATGAACCCGCCCATACCCATGCTCATTGGTCCTTGTGCAAGACTAGAACGCGGGATCTTTGATTAAACACCTGCTATCAGAAGAATAGACCGTCAGAGTGACAAGCTACAGAAGATGGCCACAAACGATAGTACGAGTGATGAAGAGGACGAAACGGAACATTTCATTGCCCCGGAATAAAAAAAAGTTTTTACTTTTACTTTTTAGTACTTAAGTACATTTAAAAGTAGACACTTTTTGACTTTTACTCAAGTGTGTTTTTAGCCAGATACTCTGACTTTTACTTGAGTACGATTTTGAGACGGTACCCATACTTTCATAATTTCTGGGTACTTTTTACACCCCTGCGTGTGGCTACAACACAACATACATTATTTATGTACCTTTTTCCTGGTGGTTGTACTTTAATGACACATTTCAACAAGCGAGACCGGGCTGCACACACACTGCAGAGATCTGGTCATCTGTTACTTTCATTTGTGAGGCAGCAGGTAGAGGTCGACTGATGTAAATGCTTACCAGGTGACATGCACAATCAGGGTGAATTTCCTATCCTGCATAGCGGCCAATCATGTCCGGGGTAATTAGGTCTCCATGCCTGCACAGCACTGATTGACACCTAGATTTACAAGCTTTCGTGCCGGAGTTGGAGTGGAGGTGAAAAATCTGCAGTGGTCGCCCCCCGGTGACGGACCGGGTGCCAAATGGTCTGGCGGTGGGTGTGGTGGTGGGCAGGTTAGGAAGGGTGACTTTCAAAATAGAATACATTACAGATTAGAGATTACCTGCTCAAAACTGCAAATGTATTATGCTGGAATACAAAAACATGTATTTCAGTTACTATTAGGTTATTTTACCCCCAAAATCCATTGAACAAATAGTCAAATAAAATACTTTTATAGACTACATGTGGGTGGTCAGTGTTGTTAACATCATGTATAGTAACACAACCAGTGTAAAAATTTAGCAAAATACGAAATGCCTTCATTTGTAACTTCGAAGCACCCTCATAGACTGGCAACATCACCAACTCATTCAATCATTAAGTAACTCATTCACTCACGGTTACAGACAATCTGACTGCTGCTGTGACTTCACCGTCACCTCCACTACTTCCAATATTTGCAACAATGGATAGTGCACGTTATATCATTTCTACCACTACACTGTGAACTGAACGTGCAATACTGTTACTACTGTATGTCATTCGTGGCCTTATTTTCCTACTTTATCTTAAGATTCTTTATTTTAGCATTAAGGTTTTTCTTAACATTTCTAATTCTAGTTTAAGTCTATATTTTATATAATATTTTCTTTAACATTCACTTTAGACACTTTAACAATACACCATATTTGATCTACTTATTACTAACATATTTGCACTACCTCTCTACCAGATTTTTAGGATTTTGTTTTGCATTTTGTATATTTTGTATAGTGGTTGGTCTTTATTATTTTACTTTTGTTTACAGTATGAAGCACCATTTCAGGAGGCTCATACAGAACCAAGCATTTCACTATAATGTACATGTACCTTATATGTGACAAATAAAACAAAACTTGAACCTTGAACTATTTAGTGATTCTGTGTGAAGGGGGGGGACTAGCAAAGTAAGATTGTCATTGTACAGTGTAATGTATCTGTTTAACTTTGCATAATGACAAAAACATTAAATCTAGCCACTCTGCCTCTAGTGTCAGCTCACATGCATGACACTTACTGTCCAAAGAGCCTGGAAGACATGATGATATGACACTCACTGTGTCCTTGTTTAACATATTACGGTAATCACGTTACAAGCAATGCATTATCCTCCACCCTGGCGGTCTTCTGAATAGAAAGCGCTCCTCTGTCCCCCGAGCTCGACAGCCTGACTCAGCCCTGGAAGTTCTAGCCTAATGGAGCCCAGCCTGAGGGCCAATAGCTTTAAGCCCGAAGTTTTACCAAGAAATATAACCATGTCTTCTAACACAACCCGACTCAAACCTGAGCATTTATGTGAGAAACTTTGCCCAAACCGTATAAACGCCAAGATCTACTACTGTAGACATTAAACACCTCCCCCACACACCCACACACTGAGCTAAAACGCAGAGCTCAAACTAAAGGCACCTTTGAGAAACTCCCTTAAAACAAGCTATATAAAAAAAGAAATACAAAAAGTGATAATCTCGTTACCTAACACCCGAGCCTGTGTGCACTTTGAGGGGGGAAATGTATCTCGTGAAGGGGAACAGAATCATTGTGAGACAGAGTCGGGGCGATGTCAGGATCCACCTTGTTTCTCAATCAGCTCCGTTTCAAACTCGCAGGGAAAAAAGAAAAGAAAAAAGCCATCTTGCATGTTTCTAATCAGTGTGGTAGCCTTCCTAAATGGCGGCAATAAAAAGCGTGTAGATCCCGCAGGAACGTAAAAAGCTCTAGTAAAATAAAATGCAATATTTAACGACCATCTGTTGGGTGCCGGAGCGGGCCTCGCTGCAGTGGGATTTGTGTGTGTGTGTGTCTGTGTGTGTCTGTGTGTGTGTGTGTGTGTGTGTGTGTGTGTGTGTGTGTGTGTGTGTGTGTGTGTGTGTGTGTGTGTGTGTGTGTGTGTGTGTGTGTGCATGTGTGATCAAAGGTGACGCCCGCATCCAGAGCGATTCACCTCAGGAGGCAAAAGCAGGATATTTAACAAGCCACCCGGCACCTATTCATTCTCCACGCAGTTGGCCCCTTATGACTCTCTTATTAACTGGCCTGGCTGCCTCGCGCTGCACTCGTGGTGGAGACACAGGGGAGAGCAGAACTCTTACACACAATACAACCATTGACGACGCAAAGCGTCCGACGGCTAAAGCAATCCGCGCTCAGAAGTTTGAAAATCCATTTGTCCCAGACCCCCCCTGGTGGAGTGCTTCAAAAGAGTTCCACTTTTTCTCTTATTTTTTTTCTATTTTTCTCCCATCCCAATTTAGCCGTGCCAATTATCCCCTCCCCTGTCTTGACCGTTGCTCGCATGTGCCCCCCACTGGCCGGTTGTAGGGAGGCTAGATGTCCCCTCCGATACATGTGGAGGCAGCCAGTCGCATCTTTTCACCTGCCAGCGCGGACTCTCATTTGGCGAGGAGTAACGTGTAGGAGGCTCACACTGCCCCCGCCACTTTCCTGTCTCTGCTGTGCAGGCGCCCCAACTGACATGTAGGAGTTGCTGTTTACAACGTCCAGATTACCACCTATCGACTTCCCTCCCGCTAACTCTGCCAATTGAGTTAGTATGATGGCCGGCCCAAGCCGGAGACAACGCCGACAGCCGGATTCGATACCGGTGTCTCGTGTGTTGGTGACGAGCGCAATGTCCGCTGCACCACCCAGCCGCGTGACTGCGGATGTTTATACCCTTCCCGGAGTTGCTCTAAGAGTCCATTTAGGTGTTGGGGGACCGATGCCAAGCGACCAATCAGCACTTAAAAAGCAGCGTGGACACATACAGCGGTGCATGCTGACGTACATTCACAAATCCTCTTATCTCATCAGGGTTCAAAAGATAAAACATGTAACGGCTGCACTAGGCTCCGCACCACAGAGGGAGCAGCAGTCGGCACCCCCACCTGGGCCCTGCAACAGAAAGTACAAAGAGATCAGACCCCCATAGAAGAGATAAGGAGAGAAACACCAACTCACTACCATCAATACCAAAACACCAATTAAGACCACGATATATGATTCTTGGAAGGCATTCACTAACTCCATGTGACAACAAATGGTCCAAAATGCTGCAGCCAGGCTACTCACAAGGTCAAAAAAATCATGTCACATCACTCCCATTTTGGTATCCCTGCACTGGCTCCCGGTACACTATAGAATTCATTTCAAAGTCCTCATTTTCACTTTCAGAGCACTTCACGGTCAGGCCCCTATCTACATCACGGAACTCATCCATCCCTACACCAACACCCGCTCACTCAGATCTGCCGATCAGCACCTCCTAGTGATCCCCAGGACCAGGCTAAAAACAAGGGGTGATCGAGCCTTCGAGGTGACAGCACCAAGGCTCTGGAACGCTCTCCCCCTGGACCTGCGAACTGCCCCCTCTGAGAACTCTTTTAAAAAACAACTAAAAACACATTTGTTCAGGCAGGCTTTTGATCACACATAGGCGCCTTTTTCTTGTCCTCACTGTTCTATAGTGTTGTTTTAATTAGTGACTCATGATTTTATCCAAATTATTTTATTCTACTTTTTCTATCTGGTTTCACTGTTTTTAACTGCTG
The DNA here is from genome assembly GCF_963971535.1 of Notolepis coatsorum. NCBI lineage: Eukaryota > Metazoa > Chordata > Actinopteri > Aulopiformes > Paralepididae > Notolepis > Notolepis coatsorum. The sequence goes on from NC_140173.1 coordinate 54,886,697, forward strand.
TTTGTCTATTGTCATTTATTTCTGATTTTGTTTTTATTGTGTTTTTATATTAACCTGTAGTGTAAAGCACCCTGTGCATTCGTGCTGTGAAGGGTGCTATATAAATAAAGGTCATTCATTCATTCATTCAACAGGAGAGCATACTGAATGCAGCACTTTAGTTTTAACCACCAAAAGCCTCATATAGTTTTACAAAATCAAGCATGAGAGGCTCGAACAAACCTCAGGTGGGCGAGAGAGACATAATGACATCCCCACACAAACAGCAATTAACATACATCTTCTTGGGCTGGCACGAAGACATTTGTCGTTGCTACACCATTTCACTGCTATATTGTCTCGTTGATACATTGCCTCATTGCTGCATTGTCTCGTTGCTATATTGTCGCATTGCTACATTGTCTTGTTGCTACATTGTCTCATTGCTACATTGTCTCGTTGCTACATTGTCTCGTTGCTACATTGTCTCGTTGCTACATTGTCTCATTGCTACATTGTATTGTTGTTACATTGTCTCGTCGCTACATTGTCTCGTCGCTACATTGTCTTGTCGCAACATTGTCTTGTCAATACATTGTCTCGTTGCTACATTGTCTTGTCGCTACATTGTCTTGTCACTAGATTGTCTTGTCACTACATTGTTGTGTCAATACATTGTCTTGTCGCTACATTGTCTTGTCACTACATTGTCTTGTCAATACATTGTCTTATCGCTACATTGTCGTCTCACTGCATTGTCTTCTCGCTACATTGTCTTCTCGCTACATTGTCTTCTCACTACATTGTATTCTCACTAGATTGTCTTCTCACTACATTGTCTTCTCACTACATTGTTGTCTCACTACATTGTCTTGTCACTACATTGTCTTCTCACTACATTGTCTCGCCACTACATTGTCTCCTCACTACATTGTCTCGTTGCTACATTGTATCATCACTACATTGTCGTCTCACTACATTGTATTCTCACTACATTGTATCGTCACTACATTGTATTCTCACTACATTGTCGCGTTGCTACATTGTCTCATTGCTACATTGTATCGTTGCTACATTGTCTCGTTGCTACATTGTCTCTTCACTGCATTGTATCGTTGCTACATTGTCTCGTTGCTACATTGTCTCGTTGCTACATTGTCTTGTTGCTACATTGTCCCGTTGCTACATTATCTTGTTGCTACATTGTCTCGTTGCTACATTGTATTCTCACTACATTGTCTTCTCACTACATTGTCTTCTCACTACATCGTCTCGTTGCTACATTGTCTCGTTGCTACATTGTCTCATCACTACATTGTCTTGTTGCTACACTGTTTCACTGCTACATTGTCTCATCGCTACATTGTCTTGTCATGTGCTTAGACCTCCACACTGCACCCTCCACCGCTCTCCTTAACGATTCTCCCTTTCTCTCTGACTGCGTGCCTGTATGTCAGACAGACTGTACACGGTGTTTAAACGTGGTGAGAGAGGACACCTGTCCACCCAGGAAAAGGCCTCGGAACAAATCCGCTACTTTGTTTGCATTCACAGCTCATTTGGTCGCAATCCATGTTTTGGCACTCTGTCATTGTCACGCTTGACGAGGCTTCCTCTGCTACCCACCGAGAGGGAGAAACACATTCCAGTCACTGTCGGCTGAGGCTTACAATCACCCTCCATCCCCCGCCACTGCCTTGGGGCTCACATTATATAGTATAGTACATCATACCTGGAACCAGCCATCGGTAAACATCGGTTCTGGCTGAAATAATTTGGGGCTTGGTGAGAGCCCTTTCAAGAGGTGTTACATAAAAAATTTAAAATAAAATAAAGAATGGCCAGAACTTCAAACAGGCCTGGGAGAGAGGGAGTGAGCTTGGGAGGCGATGGTAAAGTCGCCATTTCGGGGAAAACAGTGTTCAAGGTTGACTGCTTTCTCTGGCTTCTCCATTTATCCCACCCTGCCTTTATCCGGGGCCATTCATTGGCAACAGGTGGTGTGCATCCCACAATTCCTCCCATTCACACAGAAGGGGTCCTTTGGTGATTGGAATAAACGGGAGACATTCAGTACTGTATTAAAGCCCCAGTGAGTGGTCCATACAGAAACAAATGGGAAGCCCCACCACCAAAACAAAGAAATAAAGAGAACATATTTTTATTCTCTAGTTAATTGTCTAAGCTTTTGATACAAGGACTAACACTATACGACAGGTGAATATAAGTTTTTAGTTGTAGCTATTTGCTGTTTGTTTACGTCGGTAATATTTGTAAATATTGGAGTACAATGCATCTATATTCTGCTTCATGATGGATTGAGAAAGTTTCATCTACAGATCAAATTCCTCAAGAATGTATGGGAATATATCCCACATCTATCTGGTAAAAAAACAAGCACAAAACCATCCCCACCCACGGCGCAACTACAGGTGCAGTTGGCATCAACGTGAAAGTAAGTGGCTACTAGGGATGTTCGATATTGGCTTTTTTCTATATCCGATATACCGATATTGTCCAACTGTTAATTTTCAATACCGATATCAACCGATACCAATGTATGTGTAACGGAGGTACCGCGTGTCTATCCACAGTCACGATGGACTGTGTAGAGAAGTGGCTGTGGACAGTGTAGAGAAGTGGCTGTGGACAGTGTAGAGAAGTGGCTGTGGACAGTGTAGAGAAGTGGCTGTGGACAGTGTAGAGAAGTGGCTGTGGACAGTGTAGTGAAGTGGCTGTGGACAGTGTAGAGAAGTGGCTGTGGACAGTGTAGTGAAGTGGCTGTGGACAGTGTAGAGAAGTGGCTGTGGACAGTGTAGAGAAGTGGCTGTGGACAGTGTAGAGAAGTGGCTGTGGACAGTGTAGAGAAGTGGCTGTGGACAGTGTAGAGAAGTGGCTGTGGACAGTGTAGAGAAGTGGCTGTGGACAGTGTAGAGAAGTGGCTGTGGACAGTGTAGAGAAGTGGCTGTGGACAGTGTAGTGAAGTGGCTGTGGACTTTAAGCGGTACTGCAAGTAAACTCACTCCCCAGAGGCATCCAGACCCATTACCAAGAAGTGAATTCACCTCTTGGTCTAGTGGTCTGTGATGCCGCCCGCGGCGCATGAGACCGGGGTTCAACTCCCACTCAGGGCATGTCAAATAAGACCGGTTACATATGCAGGGTTTCCCCCCCCAAAAAAACGTAATAATTCCAGGTAATTAACATTACATATCTCTTGTCGTGGAATTAATACAACATTATGCATATTTAGGGATGTCCGATATTATCGGCCGACCGATATTATCGGCCGATATCGGCAGTAAAATGTGATATCGGAAAATATCGGTATCGGTTTAAAAACAAAAAAAAACAATAACAATATTTGTTATATATAATATCCAGTGAAATTATTAGTTACCTGAAATTATTCCGTTTTTTGGACGGGGAAACCCTGCATATATCGGTATCGGTTGATATCGGTTGATATCGGTATCGGAAATTAAGAGTTGGACAATATCGGAATATCGGTATCGGTAAAAAAGCCAATATCGAGCATCCCTTATATATATATTTTTTGTTTAACTTAATTTTTTAGCGTTTATCGCTTTTCTGGTCAAGCATGACCCACAGAAACAGGTTGAAATGGGATGTAGAGCAGGGGAAGACATTCTGAGAAATGACGGCGGGTCCGGGAATCGAACTCGTGTCCCCCAGATCCGTGACGAGCACGGTTTTCCCCGACGCAGAAATAGCGCCGAGATATGCGGTGAGCTACGGGAGCTCCCCCATTATGCATACTTTTGACAATAAATAAAATAAGAATTTGTTCTTACTTGCTTGCCTGGGTAATTAAAGGTTAAATAAATGTTAAATTTCTTATATTTTTTTAAACGATACCGATCATTTCCGATATTACATTTGAATGCCAATATCAACCAATAATATCGGACATCCCTAGTGGCTACACTTTCGTGCCTTGCCACAGCACCGTGACCTGGCCACAGTGAGCTCTGAAGATCTGAAAAGAGGCCATCAGCCTTGATAGGAAACATCATCCTGCTTCACTGACTCCAGTAGGTATTAGGCTAACTAGTCTGGGTTAGCTGAGGTACTGTATATGTTTTATGTTTATAATCTCACAGCAGCGAGGTCTCTAGTGGGGTCTCTAGTGAGGTCTCTAGTGAGGTATCTAGTCTCTAGTGAGGTCTCTAGTGAGGTATCTAGTCTCTAGTGAGGTCTCTAGTGAGGTCTCTAGTAGGGCTGGGCGATATGGCCAAAAACTTTATCACAATAAAATTATAAAATTATTTTCATATCACTCGATATCGATAATTATCGTCGATATAATTTCTGTCAAGTTTAATTAACTTCTTATGCCCGGCGCCGACGTTCTTCTACGCAGTAAACATGGCCCAGTGCATAGATTATTATATTCCACCAGGGGGCAACCTACCGCCACTGGATCATAATAAGCATTATAAGAATGAAACTAACAGTTAGCCAGAGCAAGCGGTGTATCCCACGACAATGTACTATCACCCTAAAATACTCCATTCCGCCCCAATACATTGCAACGACGTCCACCGCATACCCCACACTACTCTAACCGTTACCATCAAAATTCACGCCACACACCCACTCCGCACGTAAACTATAAAATAGCGGCGTGCAAGCTAATGATCCTAGCCAGCCTTGTTTCCAATGTACTAACTATCACCCTAAAATACTCCGTTCCGCCCCAATACATTGCAACGACGTCCACCGCGGTGCAGCATACCCCACACTACTCAACCGTTATCCTCAGAATTCACGCCACACACCCACTCCGCACGTAAACTATAAAATAGCGGCGTGCAAGCTAATGATCCTAGCCAGCCTTGTTTACTACCCAGAGGTGCACCGCGGGTCTCCTTCGCTGTCGCCATCTCCTTAACTGATTGGTTGTTAGTGCGTGTGCGCTGATATCCAAGCTTGGAAAATCGATATATCGAAACTTTGCGACCACGTTTCATGTTTATTTCGAGGAAATAATTTATCGCGATAGTTATCGTTTTATCGCCCAGCCCTAGTCTCTAGTGAGGTATCTAGTGAGGTCTCTAGTCTCTAGTGAGGTCTCTAGTGAGGTATCTAGTCTCTAGTGAGGTATCTAGTCTCTAGTGAGGTCTCTAGTCTCTAGTGAGGTCTCTAGTGAGGTATCTAGTCTCTAGTGAGGTCTCTAGTCTCTAGTGAGGTCTCTAGTGAAGTCTCTAGTCTCTAGTGAGGTCTCTAGTCTCTAGTGAGGTATCTAGTCTCTAGTGAGGTCTCTAGTCTCTAGTGAGGTCTCTAGTGAGGTCTCTAGTCTCTAGTGAGGTCTCTAGTCTCTAGTGAGGTCTCTAGTCTCTAGTGAGGTCTCTAGTCTCTAGTGAGGTCTATAGTGAGGTCTCTAGTGAGGTATCTAGTCTCTAGTGAGGTCTCTAGTGAGGTATCTAGTCTCTAGTGAGGTCTCTAGTGAGGTCTCTAGTGAGGTCTCTAGTCTCTAGTGAGGTCTCTAGTGAGGTCTCTAGTCTCTAGTGAGGTCTCTAGTGAGGTCTCTAGTCTCTAGTGAGGTCTCTAGTGAGGTCTCTAGTCTCTAGTGAGGTCTCTAGTGAGGTATCTAGTATCTAGTGAGGTCTCTAGTGAGGTCTCTAGTGAGGTATCTAGTCTCTAGTGAGGTCTCTAGTGAGGTCTCTAGTCTCTAGTGAGGTCTCTAGTGAGGTCTCTAGTCTCTAGTGAGGTCTCTAGTGAGGTCTCTAGTCTCTAGTGAGGTATCTAGTCTCTAGTGAGGTCTCTAGTCTCTATTGAGGTATCTAGTCTCTAGTCTCTAGTGAGGTCTCTAGTGAGGTCTCTAGTATCTAGTGAGGTCTCTAGTCTCTAGTGAGGTATCTAGTCTCTAGTCTCTAGTGAGGTCTCTAGTCTCTAGTGAGGTCTCTAGTGAGGTCTCTAGTCTCTAGTGAGGTCTCTAGTCTCTAGTGAGGTCTCTAGTCTCTAGTGAGGTCTCTAGTGAGGTCTCTAGTCTCTAGTGAGGTCTCTAGTCTCTAGTGAGGTCTCTAGTGAGGTCTCTAGTCTCTAGTGAGGTCTCTAGTGAGGTCTCTAGTCTCTAGTGAGGTCTCTAGTGAGGTCTCTAGTCTCTAGTGAGGTCTCTAGTGAGGTCTCTAGTCTCTAGTGAGGTCTCTAGTGAGGTATCTAGTCTCTAGTGAGGTCTCTAGTGAGGTCTCTAGTCTCTAGTGAAGTATCTAGTCTCTAGTGAGGTCTCTAGTCTCTAGTGAGGTCTCTAGTCTCTAGTGAGGTCTCTAGTCTCTAGTGAGGTCTCTAGTCTCTAGTGAGGTCTCTAGTATCTAGTCTCTAGTCTCTAGTGAGGTATCTAGTCTCTAGTGAGGTCTCTAGTTTCAAGTTTCAAGTTTCTTTAATAGTTGTCATACAGAAGTACAGAATACTTTTATACAAAATGCTTCTTACTGTTTCGCTCCAGAGACTGTGTTAGACAAGATAGTATGAAATAAAATAGTATAGCATGTAAAATAGAAGTAAAAATAGAGGTCACAGTGTTCAGTATAGACATATGTACAATGTTCGATGCAGAATAGAAGTAACTGAGTTACCATACAATATACAATATATATTATTACTGCCCTCACCAAAATAATCAGTGACCTCAGACTAAACTCTGACGAGAATAAGATCTCCATCCTTATCCTGTTAGATCTCAGTGCAGCATTTGATACAATCGATCACGATATTCTAATCGATCGTCTTGAAAACCATGTCGGTTTCTCAGACCATGTGCTAGGCTGGTTTAAAACATACATCAGAGGGAGGAAATTCTATGTTAAACTAGGAGATCACATGTCTGATATATACGACAACAACTATGGAGTTGCACAAGGGAGTTGCTTAGGTCCTTTACTCTTCTCCCTTTACATGTTACCGCTGGGTGATATCATCAGAGAACATAATGTAGATTTCCATAGCTATGCGGATGATACACAACTGTACATATCTGCTGAACCAAATGATACAGCGATTAGCTCCATTACAGACTGCTTACTGGCAATAAATAAATGGATGAGTAAGAACTTCCTGAAACTAAACGAGAACAAAACTGAAATTCTAATTATCGGCTCCAAAACTAAAAAAGAAACATTAATGAAGAACCTGGGGGGACTAACCCCTTGGATCAAATCTGAGGTCACTAGTCTTGGGGTTGTCATAGATTCAGAACTGAACTTCAATTCTCATATTAGCAAAGTGACGAAAACATCGTTCTTCCATCTCAGAAATATAGCAAAAGTACGACCATTTATTAATCAGAACGATGCTGAGAAGCTAATTCATGCATTCATATCTAGCCGGCTAGACTACTGTAATGCACTTTTCACAGGTCTCCCTAAGAAAACCACAGAGAGGCTTCAGCTAATCCAAAACTCTGCAGCCCGACTGCTAACTAGAACCAAAAGGAGAGAGCACATTAGTCCAGTCTTAGCCGCTTTACACTGGCTTCCTGTAACATTTAGAATTGACTTTAAGGTCCTTCTCCTTACATACAAAGCTCTAAATGGACAGGGACCTAGCTACATCGCCAACACTCTAATAAATTACACACCAGCAAGAACACTGCGATCATCAGCTGCTGGACTACTAGAGGCTCCCAGAAGCAGTCAAAAGAGGATCGGTAATGCAGCCTTTATCAACTATGCCCCAAAACTATGGAACAAACTACCCCAAAACATCAGGGAAGCCAACTCGCTAGACATCTTTAAAAGACAGCTTAAAACCTATCTCTTTGCTCAGGCATTTCACTGATAGATATCTGCTACCACCTAGTGGCAAGAGGAAACATCAGGGATATCCTGACACAACTTGTATTTATTCTTACCCTGCCTACTCTTTTACACTGCCTATCAAATTCATGTGTCGGTTATTGCACTTTTTACTTCTTACTGATGACTATTTTTAAACTGAATCATTTTAAACTATTCTTATTATTCGCTATGCTCGCTCATGCCTGTATTTTTTTTTTTTATGTCCGTCGGTTAGTGCACTTTTTAATTACTGAATAGAGAGCCTATTAGGATGCTAGATCCTAATGTGAAACACTATGCTGTAGTAGCATTGTACAACCAGGTTAACTGTGTCCTGGCTGTAGCATTAAACCAGGTTAACTGTGTCCTGGCTGTAGTAGCATTGTACAACCAGGTTAACTGTGTCCTGGCTGTAGCATTAAACCAGGTTAACTGTGTCCTGGCTGTAGTAGCATTGTACAACCAGGTTAACTGTGTCCTGGCTGTAGCATTAAACCAGGTTAACTGTGTCCTGGCTGTAGCATTGCTGTTAATAGAACCAGGTTAACTGTGTCCTGGCTGTAGTAGTAGAACCAGGTTAACTGTGTCCTGGCTGTAGCATTGTAGAACCAGGTTAACTGTGTCCTGGCTGTAGTAGAACCAGGTTAACTGTGTCCTGGCTGTTGTAGAACCAGGTTAACTGTGTCCTGGCTGTAGTAGCTTATGGCAGATCAATCAGCATGGATTGTCTGTAAACTTTAATACATGGCAGTTTGGTTTGTTAGAACAGACTGTAATCTTCACTTGCTTATGGCAGATCAATCAGCATGGATTGTCTGTAAACTTTCACTTGCTTATGGCAGATCAATCAGCATGGATTGTCTGTAAACTTTATGCATTGTTGTCACTTGCCATATCTTGCTATGCTCGCTCATGCCTGTATTTTTTATGTCCGTTCTATTTTATAATTTTTATTTTATTTTATTTTTATTTTACTATTTTTAAACTGAATATTTCTTTTTTTTATTTTATTGGTCTTTTTCCCCCTCCATTTTCCTCCGATTTTCTCCCATCCCAATGTTAGTCGTATGCCAATTCCCAGTCCCTTCCTGGTCGCTGCGCTTTACCCCCCACAGTCAGATCATTTGGGAGAGTGGAGGCTACCACGTGCTTCCTCCGACACACGTCCAGCCAATCACCGCTTCTTTTCACCTGGCAGCGCGGATTCTCATTGAGAGGGCGTAGCGTGTGGGAGGACCACACTATCCCCCTCACGTCCAATCCGCGCTTAGCAGGCGCCCCGACCGAACTGTAGGAGTCGCTGTTTACAACGACCCGGACCCACCCCGCCAGCTTCTCCCACCCTCTGATACAGCCAATTGTATCAGTGCAGACGGCCAGCCAAGCTGGTGACAACCCCGGAGCTGTGAGCTGGATTCGAACAGGCGAACCAAGCTCACAGCTCCGGGGCTGGTGACGAACGCAATCTCCGCTCGACCACCTAACCGCGGCTAAACTGAATCATTTTAAACTATTTTTACTATTTGTGTTACTGAAAACTGTAAGCGGAGAGCCTATTGGGATGCTAGATCCTAATGTGAAACACTGTGATTCTACCTGTCTATCTTTTTATGCTCGCTTATGCCTGTATTTTTTACTGTTGTGAAGCACTTTGAACTGCAACCTCTGTATGAAAAGTGCTATACAAATAAAGTTATTATTATTATTATTATTATTATTATTAATATATACTATGCAATGTACTAATATACAATACTATATAGTGCAGAGCAGAAATGGGATGAGGTACAATTTAGGTACAATTTACAGTAAGGTGTGCGAGTTGTAGTGCAAATCCTTTACCAATAAATATAAATATAAAGTGTAAAGTGTGTTTAGGTGTTCTAAAGTGTGTAAAGTGGGTGCTGCAGTGAATTGCCCGTTTAAAGTGAGTGTGTGCGTGTGGATGTGTGTGCTGTGTGCATTTGATGGTTGCTGCATAGTGTTTATTGTTCGTTGAGCAGCCTGATGGCTTGGGGATAGAAGCTCCTTCTGAGTCTTTCTGTGCTCGCCTTAAGACTCCGGTATCGCTTGCCTGACCACAGCAGTTCAAAGAGGCAGTTGTTCGGGTGGCTGGAGTCCTTGATGATTCTCTTAGCCTTCCCCCTGCACCGGTTGTTGTAAAAGTTCTGGAGGGTGGGAAGCCCCCCTCCAATTGTGCATTCGGCTGAACGTGTCACTCTTTGTAGTCTGCTACGGTCTTGTGCAGTGCTATTCCCAAACCAGGAGGTAATGTTGCCAGTCAGGATGCTCTCGATTGTACATGAGTAGAAGTTCCTAAGGATCTTCTGACTGACTTGGAACTTCCTTAGGCGCCTGAGGAAGTAGAGGCGTTGTCGTGCCTTCTTCACAACACTGTCAATGTGTGTGGTCCATGTCAAGTCCTCGGATATGTGGGCTCCGAGGTACTTGAAACTGTTCACTCTCTCAACCGGTGCCCCGTCGATGCTGAGGGGGCTGTAGTCCTTGACCCCCGACCTCCTGAAGTCCACAATCATCTCTTTTGTTTTGCTGACGTTCAGGGAGAGGCAGTTCTCCTGACACCACTGTGACAGATTCTCTACCTCTTCCAGGTAGGCCCTCTCGTCGTTGGCAGAGATCAGGCCCACCACTACTGTGTCATCAGCAAATTTGATGATTGTGTTGTTGTTCCGCTGTGCCACGCAGTCATGTGTGTACAGGGAGTAGAGGAGGGGGCTCAGAACACAGCCCTGGGGGGCCCCTATGTTGAGCGTGATGGATGAGGAGGTGCAGTTGCCTGCTCTTACCACCTGGGGTCTGCCCGTCAGGAAGTCCAAGACCCACTGGCAGAGGTCATAGTTCAAGCCCAGGTCCCTGAGCTTGGCTATGAGTTTGGAGGGGACTATGGTATTAAATGCTGAGCTGTAGTCAATGAACAGCATTCTCACATAGTTCCCCTGCCTCTTGTCCAGGTGTGATGCTGCTTTACTTTTAGGACGCGGCCGGGGATGCCGTCCGGTCCTGCTGCCTTCCTGATATTCACTTTTTTAAAGGTCCGCCTCACCTCATGCTCTGTTACCCTGAACACTGAGTCTCCATCAGCAGACCCCCCCCCCCCCCCCCCATTGCCGTGGCTTGTAGGCTGGTGTTGTTATTCACAGCCTCAAACCTCGCATAGAAGGTATTGAGATCATTTGCTAAGGAGATGTCACTGTTCAGTTTGAGGGAGGTGCCTTTGTAATCTGTCATTGTTCTGAGGCCCTGCCACATACCTCTAGAGTCAGCCTGTTCAAACTGAAGTTCAACTTTATCCATGTAAAGCTGTTTTGCCTCTATTACTGCTCTCCTGACGTTGTATCTTGCCGTCTTGTGTTCTTCCATGTTGCCTGTCGCCAGCCCGGTGTTGTAGGCTGAGGTGCGCACTTTCAGAGCCTCACGGATGGATTTATCTACCCAAGGCTTTTGATTTGGGTAGATTCTAATTGTGGTAGAGGGGATTGTTTCTTCTACCAGAGTACAGACAAAGTCAAGCACTGTTTCAGTGTATTCGTTAATATTGGCTGTGTTATCACGGAATACACTCCAGTCTGTGCATTCAAGTGCAGCTTGGAGCGTCTCCTCTGACGTCACAGTCCAACGCTTAACCTCTCGCGATACTACCGGCGTTCGCTTGAGACTTTGTTTATACTTTGGCAAAAGAAAGATGGCGGCGTGGTCCGACTTACCGAATGGACTAAGAGCCTGTGACTTGTACCCATTCTTAAATTGCGAGTATACATGGTCTAATATGTTCTCGCCTCTGGTGGGACAGGTCACATGCTGATAGAAATTCGGCAACACCTTTTTAAGACGCGCGCTGTTGAAATCGCCCAGAACCAAAATAGCAGCGTCAACGTTTGCTGTCTGGAGTTTGTTTACCTCGTCGTGTAGTTTTGAAAGTGCGGCCCCAGTGTTCGCGTGTGGTGGAATGTACACTCCGATCATGATGATGGACGTTAACTCCCTCGGGAGAAAGAAGGGTCGGCATTTGATGGTAATATACTCCAGGTCTGGGGAGCAGTGGTTAGACAATTCCTTTGCGTTGCCTATATCGCACCACTCCTTGTTTACCATGAAAGCAATGCCGCCTCCTCTCGTCTTTTGTGACTCTTCTGCCGTCCGGTCCTTGCGGAGAACGAAGAAGTGGTCTGCCGGTTCTATTGCATGGTTTGGGACATCTGGAGACAGCCAAGTTTCTGTGAAACAGAGGACGTTGCAGTCCCGAATGTCCCTCTGGAATTGGATCCGTGCTCTGATGTCGTCCAGTTTATTTCCTATCGATTGCACATTGGCCAACAATATGCTGGGCAATGTGGTTCTGTGTCGTTTGGACCTCAGTCTATTTCGGACCCCAGCTCTCTTTCCACGTCGTCGTGCCTTCTCCTTGCCACGGCCACAACAAAGGATTTCGGCGGGCCACTGCTGTTGTTCAGCAATCCGATCCAGAGAGCAATCCAATCGGTACGTTTTCCTTAATCCAATGTCAATGATTGACTGACGGTCATACACATATAATGAACAGTTGGTGCAAATAAAACTCTTAAAACTATCAAAATTAACAAAAGTGAGCACAGTCTCGACGGAGCGATCAGAAAGGCAGCCGGTCGAAGCAGCGCCATCCCAGCAATGATGACTAGTATCTAGTCTCTAGTGAGGTCTCTAGTCTCTAGTGAGGTCTCTAGTCTCTAGTGAGGTCTCTAGTCTCTAGTCTCTAGTCTCTAGTGAGGTCTCTAGTCTCTAGTGAGGTCTCTAGTATCTAGTGAGGTCTCTAGTCTCTAGTGAGGTCTCTAGTCTCTAGTCTCTAGTGAGGTCTCTAGTATCTAGTGAGGTCTCTAGTCTCTAGTGAGGTCTCTAGTCTCTAGTGAGGTCTCTAGTCTCTAGTCTCTAGTGAGGTCTCTAGTCTCTAGTGAGGTCTCTAGTCTCTAGTCTCTAGTGAGGTCTCTAGTCTCTAGTGAGGTCTCTAGTCTCTAGTGAGGTCTCTAGTCTATAGTCTCTAGTGAGGTCTCTAGTCTCTAGTGAGGTCTCTAGTCTCTAGTCTCTAGTGAGGTCTCTAGTCTCTAGTGAGGTCTCTAGTCTCTAGTGAGGTATCTAGTATCTAGTCTCTAGTGAGGTCTCTAGTCTCTAGTGAGGTCTCTAGTCTCTAGTGAGGTCTCTAGTCTCTAGTCTCTAGTGAGGTCTCTAGTCTCTAGTCTCTAGTGAGGTCTCTAGTCTCTAGTCTCTAGTGAGGTCTCTAGTCTCTAGTGAGGTCTCTAGTCTCTAGTGAGGTCTCTAGTCTCTAGTGAGGTATATCGTCTCTAGTGAGGTCTCTAGTCTCTAGTCTCTAGTGAGGTCTCTAGTCTCTAGTGAGGTCTCTAGTCTCTAGTGAGGTCTCTAGTCTCTAGTGAGGTCTCTAGTCTCTAGTGAGGTCTCTAGTCTCTAGTCTCTAGTGAGGTATCTAGTCTCTAGTGAGGTATCTAGTCTCTAGTGAGGTCTCTAGTCTCTAGTCTCTAGTGAGGTCTCTAGTCTCTAGTCTCTAGTGAGGTCTCTAATCTCTAGTCTCTAGTGAGGTCTCTAGTCTCTAGTGAGGTATCTAGTCTCTAGTGAGGTCTCTAGTCTCTAGTCTCTAGTGAGGTCTCTAGTCTCTAGTCTCTAGTGAGGTCTCTAGTCTCTAGTCTCTAGTGAGGTTTCTAGTCTCTAGTCTCTAGTGAGGTCTCTAGTCTCTAGTGAGGTCTCTAGTCTCTAGTCTCTAGTGAGGTCTCTAGTCTCTAGTCTCTAGTGAGGTCTCTAGTCTCTAGTGAGGTCTCTAGCCTCTAGTCTCTAGTCTCTAGTGAGGTCTCTAGTCTCTAGTGAGGTCTCTAGTCTCTAGTCTCTAGTCTCTAGTGAGGTCTCTAGTATCTAGTCTCTAGTGAGGTCTCTAGTCTCTAGTCTCTAGTGAGGTCTCTAGTCTCTAGTCTCTAGTCTCTAGTGAGGTATCTAGTCTCTAGTCTCTAGTGAGGTCTCTAGTCTCTAGTCTCTAGTGAGGTCTCTAGTCTCTAGTGAGGTCTCTAGTCTCTAGTCTTTAGTGAGGTCTCTAGTCTCTAGTGAGGTCTCTAGTCTCTAGTGAGGTCTCTAGTCTCTAGTCTCTAGTGAGGTCTCTAGTCTCTAGTGAGGTCTCTAGTCTCTAGTCTCTAGTGAGGTCTCTAGTCTCTAGTGAGGTCTCTAGTCTCTAGTGAGGTATCTAGTCTCTAGTCTCTAGTGAGGTCTCTAGTCTCTAGTGAGGTCTCTAGTCTCTAGTGAGGTCTCTAGTCTCTAGTCTCTAGTGAGGTCTCTAGTCTCTAGTCTCTAGTGAGGTCTCTAGTCTCTAGTCTCTAGTGAGGTCTCTAGTCTCTAGTGAGGTCTCTAGTCTCTAGTGAGGTCTCTAGTCTCTAGTCTCTAGTGAGGTCTCTAGTCTCTAGTGAGGTCTCTAGTCTCTAGTGAGGTCTCTAGTCTCTAGTCTCTAGTGAGGTATCTAGTCTCTAGTCTCTAGTGAGGTCTCTAGTCTCTAGTCTCTAGTGAGGTCTCTAGTCTCTAGTCTCTAGTCTCTAGTGAGGTCTCTAGTCTCTAGTGAGGTCTCTAGTCTCTAGTCTCTAGTCTCTAGTGAGGTCTCTAGTCTCTAGTGAGGTCTCTAGTCTCTAGTCTCTAGTGAGGTCTCTAGTCTCTAGTCTCTAGTCTCTAGTGAGGTATCTAGTCTCTAGTCTCTAGTGAGGTCTCTAGTCTCTAGTCTCTAGTGAGGTCTCTAGTCTCTAGTGAGGTCTCTAGTCTCTAGTCTTTAGTGAGGTCTCTAGTCTCTAGTCTCTAGTGAGGTCTCTAGTCTCTAGTGAGGTCTCTAGTCTCTAGTCTCTAGTCTCTAGTCTCTAGTGAGGTCTCTAGTCTCTAGTGAGGTCTCTAGTCTCTAGTCTCTAGTGAGGTCTCTAGTCTCTAGTGAGGTCTCTAGTCTCTAGTGAGGTATCTAGTCTCTAGTCTCTAGTGAGGTCTCTAGTCTCTAGTGAGGTCTCTAGTCTCTAGTGAGGTCTCTAGTCTTTAGTGAGGTCTCTAGTCTCTAGTCTCTAGTCAGGTCTCTAGTCTCTAGTCTCTAGTGAGGTCTCTAGTCTCTAGTCTCTAGTGAGGGCTCTAGTCTCTAGTCTCTAGTGAGGTCTCTAGTCTCTAGTGAGGTCTCTAGTCTCTAGTCTCTAGTGAGGTCTCTAGTCTCTAGTCTCTAGTGAGGTATCTAGTCTCTAGTCTCTAGTGAGGTCTCTAGTCTCTAGTGAGGTCTCTAGTCTCTAGTGAGGTCTCTAGTCTTTAGTGAGGTCTCTAGTCTCTAGTCTCTAGTCAGGTCTCTAGTCTCTAGTCTCTAGTGAGGTCTCTAGTCTCTAGTCTCTAGTGAGGGCTCTAGTCTCTAGTCTCTAGTGAGGTCTCTAGTCTCTAGTGAGGTCTCTAGTCTCTAGTCTCTAGTGAGGTCTCTAGTCTCTAGTCTCTAGTGAGGTCTCTAGTCTCTAGTAAGGTCTCTAGTCTCTAGTCTCTAGTGAGGTTGTGAGACTCTTGTGTCTGGATCAATCAGAACACTTAGCTCTTATTTGTTAATTTTAAGGCCCTTATTGGTAAGCAACATCCTAAGGCTACATCATTATTGGAAGGGAATTGTGGAACCTGTTTTAGTGACTGGCTTTAAGGTCCCTCGAGTTGTCTCAGAACAGGGTGAATCTGCATTTTGTCATGATGCCCTCTAGCTCATTCAACAGTATTAAATATTGATTCTCCCCTCTGTTGCAGAGTTTAAAACCTTGATCTCCAAACTTTGTCAGTCAAGTTTTAGTATGTGTTTTAATTGATTTGTTGTCCTCACTTTTTTGCCTTGTCTTACTGTTATGATTTGTGCATTTTCTTTGCTTATTTCTGTAATTACACTCGATGTGACTGTAAATGAGGGAAACAGACAGTTGTCTTTTGAATTTAAAGAAAATTTGAATGAATGAATGAACACTTTTTAGTAGCTTGGAGGCAGCTTTTGTATTTGGCAAGTGAAAGCGGGATAATGTGGATAATAATAATTTGAGCTGATTACGTTTGAAAACAGATAAGGACTTATTTGGTTATTTGTCTGAAAGATTAGTCCGACGGAAATCAGATATCCAAGTGTAAAGCCTGAATATCCATAATGAACATAATCTCACTGGCTGACTGAAAAGTAATTCCACTACTATTCAGGTTGTGGTTCAAAAGCCACCATGGAACTTTATCCATCCACTGCTAGCATTGAATTCCCGACGTCTATAAGACACTACAATATCTGATCTAATCAGTGAGTCATCATAAAACCGGTAAAACAAAATGGCCTCCCCTTCACTACTGGGAGATAAACAGCGTTGTAAGAAGGCGGTGTCTCCGCCTCGTCCCCCGGCGCTAAACGTCTCCCTGCGAGGACATCATCATCATGTCATTCTGCCGTAGATGATCTCACCGGTCCCATTAAAGCCATTTACATTTTTGAAAGTGTCACCTGTGTGAGACTGTCTGGCAGCTGTTCTTAATGGAGCTTCTACTCTGTATGCCTCCTGACTGAGTCAAACTGACGACCTCAGAGATTCTACACCACAGCTGTGTGTGCCTTGTCCTGCTGCCACCTGTACTACCATCACCACACACACACTACAATGGATGGAAATATTTGAGCCACCATCCCCCGACTCGCTGATGATGATGATTCACTCTCGGGAAAGTGTCAGTGTGGTGTCGATGACTGAAGGGGCTGTGGAGATAGAGGGTGGGGGGGGGGGGGGTAGTTATTGTTTGCCCCATCCATTGTGCTCTGTATGTAACAGAGACGGGAATCTCATCTCATGGCTGTAGCTGTAAACAAAATACCACCCATTCAGATTACAGTGTGAAAATAACAACAGAAAGCCAAATGATTGCCATACACTATAGATGTTGGAGGCAAGGCGATGTAAAGGCAATCTCAAAGTTAGGATATGTCCGGGTTGGAAGACTCCTGTGGATTCAGCTGCTAGGCAATCGGTACGATTTAAAGCGATTGTATAGCCACTTAACCATCATATTAGATTCGATTAAATGCAAATGTATCATTATACAGCACAAGTACAGTACAACAAAAATACGTTTGGCATCCAACCAGAGTGCAAGTGTCAAACGTTATTTGCGTTGTACTGTACTTACTTGCTGTATACCGACAATACATTTGGTATCTAATCTAATATTGTATAATTCCATTATGCTACCACTCACGCTACACAGTTGCTCCTGTGGTCTGTGTGTGGGTGAACGTAGATGAGCGACTGAGTACCTAAAGTTCAATAGTGCTTTGACTGATAACACTTTGAAAGCGGCGGAGGTCGAGCGGTGGTGTTATTTGCAGTTCCCCAGGTGGTGCTGGACCCTGGCGGTGAGAATGCCCCCCCCCCCCCCCCCCCCCCCCAGCTGGCCCCAGCGGTCTAATCCCCAGTCCATCCACCTACCGACTATAAACACAAGGGTTCCCAGTGGGACCGAGCTGATTGCTGTTCATCAGGGGCCGAAGGACGGGCCGTTCGATCAACTTGTTTATTATCCTTCTGCTCACGGGAGGTCCACAACCAGCACCGACTGGCATGTGTTCCTCAGACCCTCCGGAAAGAGAAAGAAAGTCACTCCTTGTGATCTTGGAACGACCGAGGCTTTTCTACAGTCACACAGCGCGCAAAGGCTTAATTAGAGCTTTCTGGAAATAATGTCTTGATACCAACCCCCTATAATGCCCATTATTACTGCTAAGTATGCTCTTCCATCAATTATGGCATGCGCTAATGTGAGTCTCGCAGCAGAGAGCCAGCAGTCTCGCAGCAGAGATCCAGCAGTTCAGGCTCAGCTTTCCTCTCTTCCTCTCAGAAAATTTATCTCTCCCAGCAGACACCTCTGCACATGCTCAACGCAGACTGGAACACACATTCCAGTCTTAATTGGTTTGTCTTAATTGCAAACTGTGTTCCTAAGGCCCCCCCCCCGCCACCCCCCCACCCCCACCAGTGCGCTCCCACAACGTACATGAATAGTATTTGCAGAGATGGTACATTTGTGCAAGGCCACCATTAATTTCAAAGGTACAGTTTGTATGAATGGTAAACATTATAACAACAATATATATATATATATATGGATATAACGGATATTAACATGTCAATTGAGCTATAATACAGACCATGAAAACCACAGGTAAATGGGAAAAGGAGTATACATCGGAGTCATTATCAGAGTTCTTAGCTATTATAAAAGGTGCAGGGATCAATCCTGGGCCCTGTCTTATTTTATATGAATGATATTGTCTCATCTTTGAGTGGCTGTCAAGTTTATCTTTATGCAGATAACACTATTGTCTATTGTATTGCTGAAACTGTACCTCTGAACCTGAAATCCTCATTTAATGCTCTGCAATATGTGCTTAATGGCCTTAAGCTTGTACTTAATACAAACGAAACAAAAATGCACAATATTCTCTAGGGCTAGATATTGTCTACAAACAATGATTTGCATATATCGACTGTGCATGGGTCTGACATTTCCTCAAGGGGACCAATAAAGGAATATCTTACATCTAAAGAGTTACATAATAGAAATATCTTGCCATCTGGCTTGATGAGACAATTACATTTAAATACAATATAGACAATCCTACCAGTAAATGAGAGCCAAATAATGTTTGTACAGGAATAGAACCAGCTTCCCAATGATTAGCATAAAGAGGGTAGTTGAAGCAGTTTTTTCTATCTGTCTTGGATTGTGGATATGTGAATTATAGACATGCTGCTCCTTCCTCTCTAAAACATCTAGACAAGGTGATACCTATGGTACTCAACATTGCATCCTGTGTGATGAAGTGGGTTGGTCTTCTCTGGCAGAGAGGCAAAATAAACATTGGTAATTGTTTATCTTTAAAACCATTGCCGGGGAATTACCACCTTATTACACAAAGTTAAATTGTAATTATGGACCCTATCTGACACGCTGAAATGACTTATGCTTAAGGTCCCCAGAGTGCAGACTGAACTAGGAAACTGTCTTTTGTGTTGGTGCCCCGGCTTCTTGGAAGAATCTTCAGCTCACGCTAAGGATCAATACCCCACTATCCCATGGACAGTTTGAAAACGCAATTACAAATCTACCTCCTTCAGTCTGTAGCTGCTTTCACATTTTGGATCCTTCCGTTTTTTTTTCTTCATCTGGGGTTTTGTCCTCTTTATTCAGTGTTTAATTATCTAGACTGGTTTTCTTTTCCTTTATATTTAGCGTTTAAATAGGACTGTAATCTTGACGACATTGCAAACGAGGGCAACCTCAATGTATTTTCGAGAGAAAATAAAGGTTTTAATGAATTACCCCAGATAATATCATTAAATTCTAAGTATCTTATTCAGATTCCTCATAATCCGGATACGAGCTTATCGGAGTTATTGTAAACAGGATGTTTACAAAAAGGTTTCCTGAATATGAATGATCTAATCATTCATTAGGGGAGGGAGGGTATATGTTTCCATAGTAATATGATGAATACCTTCTTGGTATATACAGGGATGTTTATGATCAGGTTTTGACGATGATGCATATATATAACAACTTATCCCCAATAATATTTAACTGGAATGTGATGTGATCTACTATTTTTGAATAATGTTTGCATGGAAGAATCACCTGCATCCACCTGCCTCTCATTCCCTTTTTCCCCTATTCTTCCAAAACATTTTGCATTCAAACATGCAGACTCACTTTCTCCACATTCACAAAATATGACATCTGATCTCAGCCTTCGCCAAACTTTGTTCCCCCTACATAACTTCCCACGACCTCACACTACCTCACTCCTCCTGTTTCCTCCTCTCTCTACCTGCATCCCCTCCTCACACCTCATTCATCCATCCTCTGTTTCTTCTATCTCCTCATCCATCCATCATCTCTGTTTCTCCTCTCCTCATCCTTCATCCATCCTCTCTGTTTCTCCTATCTCATCCTTATCCATCATCTCTGTTTCTTCTCTCTCCTCCTTCATCCATCACATCTGTTTCTCCTCTATCATCATCCATCCCTCATCTGTTTGTCCTATCATCTCCATCCCTCCTCTATCCACCTGTGTCTCCTCTCTCCTCATCTATCCCTCCTCCTGTTTCTCCTCTCTCCTCATCTATCCCTCCTCCTGTTTATCCTCTATCACCATCCATCCCTCCTCCCTCCACCTGTCTCTCCTATCTCTTCATCCATCACTCATCCCTCCTCATGTTCTCCTCTATCCTCATCCATCCATCATCCATCCACATGTTTATCATCTCTCCTCATTCATCCCTCCTCTCTGTTTCTCCTCTCTCATCATCCATCCCTCCTCTCTGTTTCTCCTCTCTCATCATCCAGCCCTCCTCTCTGTTTATCATCTATCCTCATCCATCCATCTTCCCTACCACCTGTTTCTCCTCTCTCATCATCCATCCCTCCTCCATCCACCTGTTTCTCATCTCTCCTCATCCATCACTCCTCATGCTTCTCCTCTACTCGTCAATCCCTCCTATCTCTCCACTCGTTTCTTGAATCCCCATCCCTCCTCATGTGTATCCTCTCTCCTATCTCTCTTGTTTTATGTGTAAATGCCATAAAAATAAACTTTATCAAAATATGAACTATTAAATAAAGGTTGTAATCTGTAAATGTATTTGATTTGACTGTAATTTGACAGTAAGTATTTGGCAACCATTGATGCCAGACATTTACCGTTTTCTTGCAGGTTTTTTTCTTACAGTGCACATCTCCTCCTCTACCCCCCCCCCCCCCTCCCTCCACTATCCCCCCCCAGGCCCAGCTTTCTCTACATTCCAGTGTGAGATTCACACACACACGCACACAAGCGCGCGCGAGCACACACGGTGCATGGCAGCAGTGGCAGTGTGCGGGTGATAATGAAGTGTCTGGGAAAAGAGGATTAGGTTGGAGTGGTGGGCATCATCCCTGCGGTATAAAACGCTCATCCCTCTCTCCCCCAGGATCGACTCCCGCTTCTGTCAGGCCGACTGGTTCAGTGTCCCACTCATCCACCTCGCTGCTGGGAGCTGAGAGCCCCTGGGGGGGGGGGGACAGGGAGGGGTTAACGCGGCGGCGGGGCCAGGGGGGCTGCTAGGGGGGCTCCCACACTCTTACACCCCCCCCCCAGTCTGTTTATTCCACAAAGCCAGGGCTGTGAGGAGCAAGATGGTGGTGAGGGACATTCACAGTAGGGAGCAGAATGAGATGGAGGGAGGGAAGGAGAGTTTCCTCTGCCTTGACATTGAAAGAGAGATAAACACAGAGTGACACAGAGACAAGTGGCTAGAGAGAGAGAGAGAGAGAGAGAGAGAGAGAGAGAGAGAGAGAGAGAGAGAGAGAGAGAGAGAGAGAGAGAGAGAGAGAGAGAGAGGGAGAGAAGGTACTAGAAAAAGTGGCAGAGAGAGAGGTTAATTTCAAACTTTTATTTAAACTCGAAAGGCAACTGAGGTTTCCCTTTACAGTCACCTCGGGTGTACATACAGAGTTAAGCAAAAAAAAAAAAAAAGCATATAAAATCACACAGAATATAAAATCATAACAATAAGACAATTAAGGATAACAATCAATTAAGACATGTACAACTCGATTGACAATGGTTGGAGATCAGGGTTTTAAACTCTACAAACTCAGGGGACCTAGAACAGTTTCCATAGATACCAACATTCCAAATAGAGAGAAGCAGAGAGAGGTAGATAGAGAAATGCTCCCTTACTGAGGCGCCGGTTACACTTTTCGTTTAATTTTCGTTTCATTGTCAGATGAGTTTCGCCGCAACGTAGCAGCCTCGAGTCACACTTTCGTTTTTGTCACCTGAGCACAGTGATGTAGTACACTGCCAAAGCAGTAGGTGGCAGTAGGTGGCGAACATGAAGGCAATTTCAACCAATCAGAACTTGAATGTGCCAATACACTTCCTGCAAAGAACATGTCAACAAGGCGGGCGCCTATAGGCGCCACCATCTTTGCCTATTTTACCCAATGCAGCAATTCTTTTTCAGCAAAGTCTAATAAAAGTGCAATAAACAAAACGGATACATTCACTGTGTGTTCTGCCTGTCATTTGTTGATGAAACAAAACTAACATCAACACAAGTGACCACCAAGAGCGGATAGTTTAGTCTAAAAAAAGATCGGTAGCTACAGTTAGCTGCATGCTAACGTCAATGGAATATGCCATTATAACAATATAGCATTGTGGCTAGAAGCTAACGTTAGCTCACGCTAGTTAGCCAGCACCAAACTGATGATATCGGGAGCTATCAGTAGTTAGATAACATTAGAGACAACGCTGTGTGTATTAAACAAAGGTGAATAGATGACTGGGCCATTTTGTTTAATGCTTGTTAAGTTGAAAGAGGAGCTTTGAGCTAACAGGGTCTGATAGCTAACGCTAGCTCATGTTAGCCAACCAATCGGTAATGCTAGCAGAATGAATGGATGTAAACTTTATTTAACATATTGCATAATGGGTACAATACAATACGGCTCAATACAAACAAATGCAGACTGTTGTAGCTTGGACTGGGGTCCTTATAACAATAACTTGACAACACATGGTAGCTGCAGCTATTTGGGACAGCTCTGCTGTCACCGGAAGGTAGGGTGACCAGGTGTCCCCCTTTTGGTTGTACTGTCCCACCATTTGACCAAATGTCCCACGTCCCTCATATTGAGAGGATGTCCCTCTTTTCGAAGCCAAAAAAAAACATGCGTCTAAAAGCCCCTGACTGAGACTGAGTCGTGACGCTACCTCATATCGCAGATCTGATTGGTTATAGTAATTTAGCGCACTGCTCTGCTCGTGAGAGTTGAACTTGTGACGCTACCTCATATCGCAAATCTGATTGGTAAAAAAAAACACAACAACATTACAAGCGAACTAGTTCAATATGGAAAGCAGTAAAAAGAAACGGACCTGCAGTTACAACCAAGACTGGCAAACGACACATGCCTGGGTGAGGCCGATGTCAGGCAATCCGCAGCAGGCTTTCTGTGTTTTGTGTCATAGTTCGTTTTCAATTGCGCATGGAGGAGAATACGACTTGAAGCGCCACAGTGGACGTGAGTCTCACTTGAAAGTGGCTCACCAAAAAGAAACATCCAGATCTATGGATACGTTTCTTTTTAAACCAAACAATGATAGCCAGAGATAACAAGCGTCTATCACACAGTACAACACTCCCATTCATACAGGTCAGCCGACTGTGGTAACCTTTAACCTTTGATTTAAATCTATTCGGTGAAGACCATGGCAGTTATTCTAATATAGAAACACAATTTATTACAGTTTTATCCAGAATAGATATTCATTTTCCAACATTAGACGTCTCTTTAATGTCATATATAGCCCTTCCTCCACAACTAGCCCGGAGGCTGTCATCTCACTAGATGCGGCCAAAGCTTTTGACCGTGTGGAGTGGGGATATCTTTTCGACACATTGAAAAAGTTTGGACTGGGGGATAACTTTGTAGCTTGGGTGAAATTACTTTACACCTCTCCCACTGCCTCAGTAAGGACTAACAACACACGTTCAGCACAGTTCCATCTACACCGCTCCACGAGACAGGGTTGCAATTTGAGCCCACTCCTGTTCGATGTTGCCATTGAACCGTTGGCCATCGCACTTCGATCAGACCTTCGTATAAAAGGTATAATCAGAGGGGGTGTTGAACAGAGGACCTCCCTATATGCAGATGACCTGCTTCTATACGTGTCTGACATCTCCACATCTATTCCAGCTGCACTTGACATATTCACCCGATTTGGCCGTATTTCAGGGTATAAACTAAATTTAGACAAAAGTGAACTTCTTCCATTGAATGCAGAAGCTCGAAGTTATCCACTGCATAACTTCCCATTGAAAATTTCCCCCCATGGCTTCAAATATCTCGGTATCCAAATTAGGGATACATTTGGGGACCTATTCAAATTTAATTTTGGCTCTCTACTGACTCGATTTCAGGAAGATTTTGAACGTTGGTCATTATTACCTCTCTCTCTTGCTGCACGTATCAATTGCGTTAAGATGAACTCTCTCCCAAGGTTTTCTTATCTTGTCCAGTGCCTGCCTATCTTTCTTCCCCACTCATTCTTTCAA
The DNA here is from genome assembly GCF_963971535.1 of Notolepis coatsorum. Classification (NCBI taxonomy): domain Eukaryota; kingdom Metazoa; phylum Chordata; class Actinopteri; order Aulopiformes; family Paralepididae; genus Notolepis; species Notolepis coatsorum. Next base: position 54,910,641 of record NC_140173.1, read on the forward strand.
AAAATTGACAGCCTAGTGTCCAAATTTATTTGGAATAACAAAGTCCCCAGAATTAGTAAAGCTCTATTACAAAGGAGTAGATCTCTGGGTGGCATGGCTCTACCTAACTTCAGAGCCTACTATTGGGCAGCCAATCTCAGAATCATACAGCAATGGCTACAGTCAGACAAACCTCTGGTGTGCCCTATGTGGGTTGACATCGAAGCCTCATCTGTCAAACCTGCTTCACTAACCGGTCTTATACATGCCCCCATTAGTTCTCCATTGGCCCCCTACTTCAAAAATATAATCGTTAAAACTACATTCAGAATTTGGAATCAATTCAGACGCCACTTTGGGTTTAAAACTCTATCCCACTTGGCCCCGATAGCAGCTAACCCTTTATTTCACCCCTCATTGATGGATGGAGCATTCTCCTTATGGGCCTCACTCGGTATTAAAACACTAGGTGACCTATATATAGATAATGTTTTTGCCTCCTTTCAGCAATTATCAGAGAAATATTCAATCCATAGCCGACATTTCTTTCGGTATCTACAGATTCGTAGCTATGTCTGTAGCATTAACCCTATATTTCCCAACCTTCCAGAGGTAA
>NC_140173.1:54916235-54918735 GCF_963971535.1 Notolepis coatsorum
CAAATTGATAAGAGGTGAAAAAGGTGACATGTTTGTAAACTAAATCCATGTAGGGGTGTGTGGGGGAATTTAATTGTCCCCCAGAAGAAATTTGTTGTGATTTTAACATGTAAATGAAGCACTCAGAGAAGAAAATACTAGTATTAGCGTTAGTTATTTCCTGGTTGGCGTGATTCCGGACGTGATGTCAGACGAAATGCCATGCGCTCAGCCAATATACAATTTGTTTTATTAGTGTGAAGTTGAACGTATACATTTTATCCAGTGCCCATTTGGATAGTATTGTAATATTGTGATATCCCATGGATGTATATAGCTGTTTCAACATTTCTAAATTTGATTGTTGCATTCATTTTCATTTTCATTTCATTCATTGAGTTCATCATTGTCGTCGTCGCGTCAGTCCCCACTCCCTAACACACGGACTCTGCTCGGGGCGCTGAATGAATCGCCCTTTAGGCATCGTATTTGAAGACGCTGATTGGCTAAATTGACGTTGCAAATACAGATTACAGCGCGGTCTTAAACAAAGTATTCTGCCCAAACTTGACAAATAAAATCTGCTACAAAAAAGGTTCCCTGTTCATATTCATCCAGCTCAAGAAAATCAACATAAATGGAGGATATTTTACTAAAACGTACTTCCCTTACGTCTTCGTAAACAGGACAAAAACAAAACAAAAACAAAAGTTTCACCTCTAACTCACACACCAAACAAAGTGTGTCCTCCTCTGGGGTGGCATTAAAGCGGCATGTCTCTAGGGCTAGTGGTAATGATGTCCCTGGCCGAACATGTGCATGCAGGGATCTTTTGGGTTTTGTTTAAATTAACATACGTTTCTGCATAGTAACTATCTTTTATGAGAGAGTAAGTTTGTCATTATTCTTTATACCATATATCAACAGACTCCTAATCTCCTGAATATCACACAATAATCGGTTCTGGCAAATTAATGCCAAATCATTCCCTCAATTAAAGCAAAATTATTAAGCTGAGGATGACGATGCAAAATGTCCCAATTAAATATATATTTTAGTTAGTCTCAGTAACTTTTAGTAAGATCGGACATCTTCACAAGTCTATTTGAAAGCCGAAGGGAGGTTTCCATCCCATATCTCCACTAATGGCCAAAACTGACGTAAATTTATGGACTGATAAAAAGGGCTCTGTGATGAACAGTGTTTCACCTTAAATATTCGCATAATCCCCAAACACCAGAAGCATAGTCAGACAATCAGAGTTGTGTATAGCACTGTATAACAGCAATGTACAATAACACTATACACACTGTATATACATTTATCTATATCTGTACATATATCCATATCTGCTCATACTAGTTAAACCACTGGCTAGACTGGTTTTATTATCGATGTATTCATACTCGTACCACTTTATATAATAATGCTGTAATAATACATTAGGTTAGTATATCGCTTTGTCATATATAGTATACTCCATATATTCACATGTCATACTGTTTACTGCACTGCACTTTACTGTCCCTTTGCACTCTGGTTAGATGTCAACTTCATTTGGCTGTATACTCTGTCCTCGCAGAAATGACAGTGCATTTAATCGAATCGAATCTAAAGGGAGGAAAAAGCATAAACCTATAAATAAAGCGATAAAAGTCCACAACACACTGCTTTGCAGAAATACGGCATCGTTTGATCTTTCATAGTTGAGCTTTTGGCATGAGACCTTCACCAGGGCATCACCACTCAGAAGCCGTTATGAGGGGGGGGGGGGGGGGGGCCTGACGTAAACAAGACGAAAGTATTTCTCTGGTCTGCATCCCCTTAACAATTGTGTGTATTGAGCTGTATTGTACTGTACCCATTCTGCAATCTGTTAATAAAGTTTTTCAATCAATCACGTCATTCTGAGAGTCCTCCCGTCATTGGTGGGATGCTGGGTGGGGGGGGGGCGTGTCCCGCTCTGTCAGATTTCATCACTCACCACGCTCTCCAATGCTCCAGGCCACACGACCAAAAAATGACCACCGTCTCGGCTGACAAGACAGCTCAGCATCCAGCCCGTACCAGAATATCAAGTACGCACGCGTTAGGCTACATGCCTCGTGCACACGCAGCCATGCGCACGCACCACACACACACACACACACACACACAAACACACACGCAGGCACGGCATCGCGAAAGCAAATCGCACACGCAGATTGGATTTGAAACGGAACAATGACTGTGAGGTTAAAGTGCAGACTAATTGGAGGGTGTTTATGTCCATATTGAGTGAACGGAGTAGGAGCAGCAGCATGGCTTTAGGGGACAAAAGAGCAACTGTACAAATTAACATGAACTTAAATGAAGTGGTCATATTTAATATTTAGTTGCATATCCGTTGCACTCCCTGAAGTCTGCGAATGACCCTTTCACTGCGACGATACAGAAGCCTCTCACTGCCACACGGCAAAGGGTTAACCCTTTCACAACCACACTACATAATGTTAACCCTTTCACTACCACACTACAGAGC